>NC_049203.1:1030435-1267935 GCF_013347855.1 Anguilla anguilla
GTGTGAGGTTAGGGAGGGGCAGGGTTAGGGTTAGGGCAGGTGTGAGGTTAGGGAGGGGCAGGGTTAGGGTTAGGGCAGGTGTGATGTCAGGGAGGGGCAGGGTTAGGGTTAGGGCAGGTGTGAGGTTAGGGAGGGGCAGGGTTAGGGTTAGGGCAGGTGTGAGGTTAGGGAGGGGCAGGGTTAGGGTTAGGGCAGGTGTGAGGTTAGGGAGGGGCAGGGTTAGGGTTAGGGCAGGTGTGAGGTTAGGGAGGGGCAGGGTTAGGGTTAGGGCAGGTGTGAGGTTACGGAGGGGCAGGTGTGAGGTTAGGGAGGGGCAGGGTTAGGGCAGGTGTGAGGTTAGGGAGGGGCAGGGTTAGGGTTAGGGCAGGTGTGAGGTTAGGGAGGGGCAGGGTGAGGGTTAGGGCAGGTGTGAGGTTAGGGTTAGGGCAGGTGTAAATCTCCTCACCTTTGGGCGAGCTGGCGTAGTGGTAGTACTCAGCCTCAGAGTGCTGGTAGGGCTCAGGAGAGTAGGCTGCTGGGAACTTGGAGGACTCAACGATGTCCTCGCTGGTCTTGCTTTTGCTGGCTGAGGAGTTATCTGTCGGGAGAGAGGCCACTGATGAAGGAGTTACCCCCCAGTGCCACAGATACCCCCCCCCCACCACAGATATACCCCCCCCCTCCCCCAGGTCCCCAGCAGAACAGCACGCACAGGAACGGATGGCGACTGAAAGAGAAAAGCAGAAATTAATCTGGGAGCAGGAGAGAGCGAGAGAAAGAGCCTCTGTCCCCGAGCGTTTCCTCATCTGCTCCGCACTCGTGAAACCTTCAGATCATAAATCATATTCTACGACAAAAATCCAGGGTGCGGCACTCTGACCATTTAAAAGATTATTCTCTGCTCAGTGAGCGTTCTCATTAGTGCTCTAACAGTGCTTCAGCAGAGCGCTCTAACTAAGGTGGGAAGGCAAAGTTGTGTTATTCAGCAGTCCGGAGGTTTTTCCTCTCTTTCAGGTATCTCTTCTCCTGCAGGCCCTGCCACTCACCAAGAGCACGTTACAGCTCCACAGAGCATGAGAACAAATACGGGCACTCCGTCCTGTCATGAGGTCAAAGGGCACACCTGCACACGAATGGACCCCACAGGTTTACTTTAGTAATGTTTGTACACCTGTCTTTATTTCTGCAGTTAGGATAAGAACAGCTATGAGACACGTGTGTGTCTGCGTGTCCGTGTCCGTGTGTGTGTGTGTGTGTGTGTGTGTGTGTGTGTGTGTGTGTGTGTGTGTGTGTGTGTGTGTCCGTGTCCGTGTCCGTGTGTGTGTGCGTGTGTGTGTGCGTGTGGATATGTGCCCGTGTGTGTGTGTGTGTGTGTGCGTGTGTGTGTGTGTGTGTGGGTATGTGCCCGTGTGTGTGTGCGTATGGGCTTTTTGTGCATGCCGTCCAGAGGGTTGAATGACAAATGCACAGACAGATAGACGGACAGACAGACAGAAAAACAGATGAACAGACAGAGAGACAGACAGACAGACAGACAGACGGACGTGGGGTGCGGAGAGGTACTTACAGAGTGAACGGTTGACCAGGGAAAGTACAGCAGTGGATGAAGGGAGAGAAATTTAAGTGTAAAAGTAAGCGAAAGAAAAAAAGGGAAAGGGAAGATCATCAGTAGGCAGACAGGAGAAAGGGTACACACAGACACAGGTGAGCTACCAACATGGAGGACCCCCTCGTTTCCCCCTAAAAGCATTCTGAGTCTCTGCATATCAAACACAGAGTCAAACACAGACTCAGGAGTAGCTCATTATGGTGTCTCGGTAGAGTAGCACCCTGCTAGCAGCTCCTGTTTCTGAGCATAGCAGAACAGAGCAGAGCTTTCAGGCCGTTAGCCGTTAGCCGTTAGCCGGGCTGGGTGCTTCCTCCACGCTGGTAGCGGCTGTAAGACTGTAAGGCTCTGAGCTGTACATCACAGGCCTGTGGTCCCGCGCAGGAGAAATTAACCCAATAAAAACGCAGCGGACTTCCTTATTTATCACCCATTCCTCATCTTCAGGGTGTGGACGGGATGAGAAAGGGCCGCAGCATGTTGTGAATGTAAGGACATTATGGCTACGCTAGCGATCGATAGGGCCCCGGGGGGGTGGGGGGGGGCACCGGGGGGGTCGTGCTGAAGGATAATGCCTCTCCACGGTTTAGAGGGAGTCAGCAGTACTGGAGCACCAATGTCGGGGAGGGGGGGGGGGGGGGGTGAATTTGTCACAGCCCGTTTGAGTCCTCTGTGCAGGCCCGGCCTCTGTGCCACCAGGGAATCAGAAACCGGGATTTCCTGGGTCACAAGAAGTGCGTGGAACCGTGTGGAAGCTTGTGTGTGTGTGTGCGTGCGTGCGTGTGTGTGGGGGGGGGGGGGGGGGGGTGTGGTGCGTGTATGTGTGTGGGTTTAACTTCAGCCCTGACCCCCCCCCTTACAGGGACCACAGACCCATAATGCACAGCAACACAAGAGGACCACAGTTACACACATGCATGCACACACACACACACTCACACACACATACACACACACACACACACACAGTGACATGCAGTTCACAGATATAAGATGCACTGAAGCCTTTTCCGCTCTACTAGCTGAGTGTACTGGGAGGATGTGCATCACACAGAAAGCACTGGTACAACAGGAAGAGGAGAAAGATGTTTTAACACAATCCGCCTGATATGTCACAGGAGAAAAAGCACTGTGCATCTTTACCCACTGTCACTAACGCACACACAGACTGTCACTACATGAAAGGTGGTAAAAAGCTCTAAGATACGTAAGATCTGAAGGGGCTGTACTGTGCTGAAAACTCACACTTGGACACTTTGTCAGATTCCAGATTCTACTTCTACAGATTCTACTTGGACTAGTCAGATTCCAAAAAATAACACGTCTCGGGAGTTGCTCGTGTGACACCCCTTTTGAAAAGGCGTGACTAGGCTGGCAGCGCTCAGTGCAGATTATATAAACACACTGCTGTTCCCAGCACAGGAGGAAGAGCCTGAGAGGAAGAGGAGTGAGGCAGCTCAGGGATGTTCAGATCCTTCCATTAAACCCGACAGGAGAGGCGAGCTCAGCAACATCATCGGAGATTTTACTCCCCACAGTGCAACGGGGCGCATCGAAACAAGCTCCCTCACGCTCCCTCACAGAGAAACAAAACCCCCCAAATAACCCGATGGGCAGAGGGACACGGACGGGACGGGCGGGGGTGCAGGGTCGAAGGGGAGCGGTGTCGGCCACACTGTACCATGCCGCTTATAGATGGGGGGTCTCCTGTAGATGTTGGGGTCCCCTGTGGCTGAGAAGAGAAAGAGAGAGCAATGATGAAACAGAGGAAGGAAAGGCGGAGGAAGAGGAGGAGGAGGAAGAGCTGGATTTGTGATGAGGAGCAGACGCTTCGCACTTCCTCCCTAGTGAAAGTAATCTTGCACACAAGACGGAGGTGCACACAACACAGGCCGAAACTTCATCTGAACAGCAATATCCACAGACTCCCATATCCCACATCACAGAGCATGAGCTGCATATCTGAACAGCACAGACACCCACATATCACACCATGAGCTACATGCAAACTCTAATGCTTTCAAATACAATTTGCAATGTGTTCATGAAAACATCTTAAGGTAGTTTTATAAAAATTTCCAAACTAATATACCATGTTGCTTTATAACAAAAAAACGTTTCTGGCCAGTGACCAGAAACTGGAATAAGATGGTTAACTTATACCATCAATTATAACACCTTTTATGACGCTTGTCACCTGATATCCACTTCCTGTTTGGTCCTTCACAATAATGTTTGGTGAGCTGTCGATCATCACAATGACCACAGTCAGACAGGAAGTCCACGTAATCGCCTGATGATGTAACTGGATGATGAAATCAAAGCTGAAATGTAGACCTCTGTGATACCTCTGCTACACATTTACAGTCCATAAGACAGGAGCCAATGGGAACGCAAGGCACACGCTTGCAGGAGAATCACACCCAATCAAAGAGCAGGGAAGCAATGATGTCACAAAGACAGCGGTCGACCATGACTACCAGTTGGCACGGCAACACAACACACAAGCAGCCAAAGAAAGAGGGAAATGGCCACGGCCAATGATGCAGGGCTAACAGATGGCATGCAAATGAGGAGGGGGAAAGGGTGGTGAGGGGAGGAGCTGATTGGTCAGAGCTTCCCACAGGAGAGAGACTCCTCCCACAGTGGGGCAGAGGGGAGGGTGGGTGGGCAGTTGATGATGAAAGCGAAGGCCTACCTGGCACATGGAAATGTTTGGGGACCTGGTACGAGGTCGGAGTGCCACACCGAGCGTCCAGCTGACCATAATAAGGAGAGCTCCTCCCACTCTCTGAGCCTGCAGCCCCGCCCCCGGCCAATGACAGCAACAGAACAACAGCATGAGTGACAGCTTGCTCCGCCCCCGACCCGCCCCCCAGTCCCAACCCCCGGCCAATGACAGCAACATAACAACAGCATGAGTGACAGCTTGGTCCACCCCCCGCCCAAGGCCAGCCCCCTGCTTGGTAACGAGCCAATCAGGAACAGAACGTGTTTCAGGGCCGTAGGAAAAAGGCACGCCATGCCAGCCTGGGCATACAACAGGCACACGAAGCCGCTGGCATTTCCAGGTACAGGGCGCTCAAAGAGCCCGCCTCATATTTCACTGCATCTCCCGTTTCATCCGCTACGGCTACAGGCTCCCACACGCACACACACACACACACACACACACAGGGGTCCACACACACACATGCACACACAGGCTCCCACACACACACACACACAAGCACTCCTGCCAGTTAATATGGACCTACTTTCAAGTAAAACGTTCTCTGTGAAACCAAATATCCTCCAAATATCCCTGTAATGACTTTTTCCCCTAAAATATTAATTCTTATATTCTCTATCAATATATTAGCATACACAATTAGCTAATTGTCTGAATAACTACTCTAATTACTACAATAATTATTCTGCAATCATCACAGATATTACATATGTGGCTAACAATCACTGGTTAGCAATTACACCACTTCACAATTATTATTGAAATAAACTGTAGATACTGGAGTCAAATTTCTTTGCATTAGCCAGTTTGGCTAGCACACTGTTTGAGAGCTGAAGGTGCTCATTAATTTCTACAGCTTCACAGCTCCTCCTGGTACTCATATTCTGATGGCATCACACTTTACAGGTGTGGAAATGCAGGAACAGGTGAGACGACTCAGCCAAATCTAGCGCAGAGACGTGCTCGGCTCAGCAGAGTGAGTGGAGAGTGAGGTTCAGCGTGAAATCCTCAAATCACTCCGGACTCCGCGGTTGAGTGAGCACCTTCTTACGGGACAGTCTAAGAGGTTTTGAGTTTTGCAGGAAGTTGATGAGTTAGTTATCTGTGTTCTGTTACCGCGTCATGACCAGGGAAGAGGAGTGCTGGTGATGGGTGGAGGTACAGCAATCCCCTGCAGCAAGTTTTACACAGGGCGGCCATGTTGGAGAGGGTGGGGAGAGGCCATCTTACGTAGGGTGGTTTCTTGGAGCAAGATGGAAGGGCTGTGTTAGAGGGGGATGGATGAGCCGTGTTTGGAGGGCGGGGCCAGATTTGCTCCAGTGTGAAACATTGCTTTGAAAGCCCAGAGCCAGGGTAGCATGGCAGGTCTGTGTGAATGGGGTGATGGGGTGATGACATCATGGGTCAGTGCCGGTGGGGATAATGCAGAGGATTGGCTCCTGGGGGCATGACTGGAGACCTGGGGGGGCATGTGGTGCTTTGAGTGGGTGCCTGGTGCAGGTGAACCCTATAGCAGTACAGGAAAGCTCCACAGGAGAACAGGTGAACCCTACAGCAGTGAACGTGAACACAACAGCAGTATGGACAAAGTTTATCCTCAATAAAGACTAGCATCAATAACCAGCACAGAATTCTCCTACGTAGTTCAGCTCTCTCTAAAAGGAGACTGTCCCCCCCTGAGCATGGGTCCAGCAGATGAGGAGTCTTGGCATGGGGGGTAGGGGGCCCTCCTGACAGGGCGGGGGGGCCTCCTGACTCACCGGGGTGGTAGTAGTGCTGGGGGGAGCGGGGCAGGCTGGGGGACACGCCCTGTCGGCTGTAGGAGGGCGAGTCGATGTACCCCGGACTGGAGCACCGCCGCTGCCTCAGGTCCACGCTGTCATACAGGTCCTGCACAGAGACGGGAGAGTGAGAGAGACAGAGAGAGAGACACACACACACACACACACACTCACACCCATTACCTGGGAGTACGGAGACAGAGTTCCCAGGGACTGCAAACAGAACAGAACAGAGGGGGTCGGTTAAGGGTGTGAGCAGTTCCAGATTGATCTCTTTACTGCGACTGTGGATCTGCAGAGACAGGGGCAGGGCTACAGAGACAGGGGCAGGGCTACAGAAACAGGGGCAGGGCTACAGAGACAGGGGCAGGGCTACAGAAACAGGGGCAGGGCTACAGAGACAGGGGCAGGGCTACAGAGACAGGGGCAGGGCTACAGAAACAGGGGCGGGGCTACATGGACATGGGCAGAGCTACACAGACAGGGGCGGGAGGACAGGGGCAGAGCTACATAGACAGGGGCGGGGCTACAGAGACAGAGGAGGGGCTACATGGACATGGGCAGAGCTACACAGACAGGGGCGGGGGGCCAGGGGCGGAGCTACAGGGACAGGGGCGGGGCTACAGAGACATGGGTGGGACTACAGAAACAGGGGCAGGCCTACAGAGACAGGGGCGGGGCTACAGGGACATGGGCGGGGTCACACACAAGCAGACAGGACGCGCACAGCCCCGGGGCCTCAGTACCTCTCCGTAGCTGTAGCGCTCCAGCCGGTCGTCAGAGCTGTATCTCACGTAGGGCTCATAGGCCAGGAGCGCCGGCTGCTGCACCTCGTAAATGGACTTGATCTTGGGCAGAGCCGCCAGGTCCTTGTAATTAAGGATCTCGTTTTCCACTTTGGCCTGGAGAAGGCACACGGGACAAAAACACACAGACACACAGACAGACAGACAGACAGACAGATACACAAACATACAGAGAGACAGACACACAGACAGGCAGACAGACAGAGAGACAGACACACAGACACACACACAGACAGACAGACACACAAACAGACAGAGAGACAGACACACACAGACAGGCAGACAGACAGACAGACAGAGAGATGACATGAGTATGCACGTGAGAGGAAGCTTGCTGCTCTCCTTCCTGTGCTTTCTCAGCCCTCTCTGTAAACCTGCTGTCGATGTGCAGGACCGCGCAGCGTCAGAGTGACAGGAAGTCATTAAATCACGCGCTGCGTCAGAGTGACAGGAAGTCATTAAATCTCCGCGCTGCGGCGAGGCGGCGGCTCCACCGCGCGACACGGTCCGTAACCCGCCGGAGCGCGCGACCTTGGGCTCTGCTGAGTGGCTCAAACGCTACACGCTACACGCTACACGCCTGCTTACACGGCTGTTTCGCCGCGGCGCAGAGCACACGTGCGGAAAGGTCACCCGCACGCAGCCGGGCCTGGCGCTGTTCACACATTCTGAACATTCACTGCACACCCTGCCTCAACACGCTGAGGACCAGGGAGAGATGACCACAGAAGAAACATGCTGCACGCTAGCTTCAGTTAGCTGTTTAACTAGCCAGTTAGCCTGCCAGCTAAGCTGCTAAGCTAATTAGCTTGCTTGCCAATTTCTGAAACCCCCCCCCCAGTACTCACACAGATGACTCGGCTGGGGGAGCCGATGCTCGAGCCGGGGGGGGAGATGGACGTCTCTGACATGCGTCTGTGCTGTGCAAAACAAACACACACACACGCGCTGTTAGGGGCTGCCAGCAGGGCGGCGCTGTAGTGTATCTTAAGTACCGGAGCTTTGGAAGACAGAGGCAGTGGCACAGGGATTAACTAGAGCTGGCAATATACAAGGGCTGCGGCAAAACAAGGAGAGTTTACAGTGTATCTGAAGTTAATGGTGAGCAGAGTTTACAGTGTATCTGAAGTTTACGGTGAGCAGAGTTTACAGTGTATCTGAAGTTAATGGTGAGCAGAGATTACAGTGTATCTGAAGTTTACGGTGAGCAGAGTTTACAGTGTATCTGAAGTTTACGGTGAGCAGAGTTTACAGTGTATCTGAAGTTAATAGTGAGCAGAGTTTACAGTGTATCTGAAGTTAATGGTGAGCAGAGTTTACAGTGTATCTGAAGTTTACGGTGAGCAGAGATTACAGTGTATCTGAAGTTTACGGTGAGCAGAGATTACAGTGTATCTGAAGTTAATGGTGAGCAGAGTTTACAGTGTATCTGAAGTTTACGGTGAGCAGAGTTTACAGTGTATCTGAAGTTTATGGTGAGCAGAGTTTACAGTGTATCTGAAGTTTACGGTGAGCAGAGTTTACAGTGTATCTGAAGTTAATGGTGAGCAGTTTGTGTGCTTCAGGTGCTCACCTTCAGCTTCCGCTCGGCACGAGCTGCCTGTTTACATAACGGGTGCCACACCTCTGAACCTGAGAGAGAGAGAGAGAGAGAGAGAGAGAGGGAGGGAGAGAGAGAGAGGGAGGGAGAGAGGGAGGGAGAGAGAGAGAGAGAGAGAGAGATGGTACATATACCTTCAGACACACCTCTAAAAATTTGAAACGGTTAAGACACACTTCTCTCCAATCCCACAAACTGCACGGCTGCCCTGGCTTTATCACACAATGCTTCGCTACAAATAGAGACGTGTTTGCAAACCACACATCTAACTAAATTCATATTCATATTTTCTCATATTTTACAGTGAATTATAATGTCTTTTGACGTTGCATATATATGAATGTTTGGTTTTCTCTCAGCTTGTTTCTGCCTTCGGGGCTGAAGTGGTTTGTGTCAGTCCTGCGTAACATTTACACAAACCTGACATAATTAAGCTGCCATTCATCCAACAGAACTTCATTTCAAATAAAATTTTAAAACGAGTCATTTACAGACCATATTAACTACCTAAATGTTTGCAATTTTACGAGAGTAAAATTCTCTTCCAGGGAGTTTTTCCTGGCCACCGATGCGTCTCGCTTGCTCTGCGGAGGCTATGTAACATGATATGTAAATTGATTGATTGAATTTCCTGTCCACATTTGTACCTGAAGCCATTCCAACTGCTGTTTCTCTCTCTGTTCCTCTCTCTGTTCCTCTGAACACGTGTTCAATAATCCATCATTAATAATAGAGAAAGTGCATTTGATACACAGGGATACAGGCTAATAATTCATGAGCTGAATCTCTGTGTTGGTTGAGCCGTTAGCATCCACTAACCCCACAGTTAGTAGAGCTGGGCGTTAGCATCCACTGATCACACAGTTAGCAGAGCTGAGCCGTTAGTTTCCACTAAACCCACAGTGAGCAGAGCTGTGCAGGCTCCATAGAGGAGGGAGAACATGCCATTTAAATGAAACTGGTCTCCATATGAGCTGAGCTTATTTCCTTTGTGAGAGAGATCAGCTTGCCTGTAGGGGGCGCTGAAGACAGTGGAAGCTCAAGTGATCTTTCCCCCAATCCCACCCCACCATGCACCGCCCCTCCCTGCCCCACCCCACCCTGCTCAAACCTCTGACACGACTCCTCAATTATTTACAGCAGCTTAACCTCAATTATCTGTTCAGGTGAGGCTGTTCCATGACCACTCCTCCCTCACCGTGTGTCCAGGCACTCAGAGCTCAGGGAAAAGCCATTACAGAGCACGCTCAGATCTTCCAGGCTCAAACCCTATTTCTGAGGGTTCTGTCCCACGTGGGCCCTGGGGGTGCTGTCAGCGCACCGGGTACGAGCCCCCCAGCCCCCCCCAGCCCCGCCATAGCCCCCCCCCAGCCCCCCCCCCAGCCCCGCCATAGCCCCCCCCCAGCCCCCCCCCCCAGCCCCGCCATAGCCCCCCCCCAGCCCCCCCCCCCAGCCCTGCAGGACGACGCTGACATCAGGTGAGAGGCAGGTACCCCCGCCTCAGGGCCACCATCCATCATCACAGCCCCGCCCCCCCAGCCCTGCTCACCTGTCAGGTACATCTCCTCCCCCTCGCTGAACATCATGTGACACCTGGCACAGCGGGCACAGGTAGGGTGGTAGTGTTTCCCCCCCGCCTGAGGGAGGGAGAGGGAGAGAGGGAGGGAGGGAAAGAGAGAAAAAGAGAGACAGTGAGAGAGAGGGGGAGTGAAAATAAGGTGACATACATAAAGAGCTGGTAGTCAGTAATGCACATCCTGGGCCTAATTATAAGGCAGCATTTTTCCTGAAGGAAAAGAGAACAGCCATTACATCAGTAAAAAGCTCAATTATTTTAAAAGTTTAGAATATTCATTAATTTACTGAAGTGAGGTTCAAATTGACTTGATCCTTAAGTATCTCTTCTCCTTACAAACGGAATTTTAATGCACCACTCTAAAAAGCTGGAAGACTTAATTAACGTATGATCCTAATCAGCACAAAGACCCCTGAGAGACAGAGCAAGATGCACAGCTCATGAGGAGAGGGGCCAGACTCCTGCACTTCACCAATGAAATCCTCTGAACATTATTACATCACAATACAAACCGCTTCCACCCAACCGATTATGTTCATTTCCTGTTTTTTTTCCCACCACACCTCATTGCTCTCAAATCAGCTGTTCCTGTACGGCAGCTGAGACAGTCATAATTCTTTTTTACTTTATTTTTAATCTTTATTTTGCCAGGCAGGTCAATTAAAATCGAAACACATTTTATGACCTGGCAAGGGTCCAAAGTGCTGTTGAGGAGGCATGGGGGGGGGGGGAGGGGTAAAATAAAAGAGATTCCCCGGAGAACCTGTGACTCAAACCCCCGGTCCTCCAGTGTAGAGACCAGCGCCCCCTGCAGGGGCCCCGCAGTACTGCTCTCTCTTACCCACAGGCGGACAGGCTAAGAGATGGGAGCAGACAGCTTAAATGTCCAGGAGGACTACAGTGGAACAGAGCACTCCCACTGCACTGGAACTGGATGCCAAGGCTGAGGCAGGGCTCCAAAAAAAGCTCTGGAACAGCCTCAAATCACCAGCGACAGTTTTGCATAAACATTTATGAGCAATATTCTCGGGCTTGGAGGGGCGGGTTTCCACTGTGACATTTTTTTCCAGAGATGCAGCACATATGAACATATTCATTTTACAGTGGTTTTTTTTCACAATTGCAAACATAAATATCAGTTATATTTGTGCCAGTGAATTATTTCATTGAGTGCAGGTTATACGCACCCAAGGGAATAGCTCCAACCACAAATAAGATTGAATGAAATAAAATAAAAACTGGTAATATACACATGTACAGCCTCAGGAGCTACACACTATAAGACCTGCTCTGGAGGTCCTGTATTTAGTGAGCTTTCTTCTTTTAGACCACAAACCCCGAATACCCTGGCAGCCATTTTAATATCAGCAGGTCGTCAGTAACCTCTCTTAATATCTACAATTACTTTCACTGCACACAAAACTGTCCGAGCCAATAAAAAGACACATTAAACCTGAAATAATATTCTTTAAAAGCCCATGAAGTGAAGTATTTTAAAAAAAGAAATTCAAGGAGAGAAACTCACATGGTGTTCTATCCAAAACACACATTTCCTCATTGAAGAAAATGAGGCGTAAAACCTGCATATTCTGTATCTGTGTGTGTGTGTGTTTGTATAAGTGTGTGTGTGTGTGTGTGTGTGTGTTTGTATAAGTGTGTGCGTGCATGTGTGTTTGTGTGCGTGTGTGCGTGCATGTGTGTGTGTGTGTGCATGTGTGAGTGTGTGTGTGTGCGAGTGCGTGTTTGCGTGCCTGTGGCTCTAGCTACGGCACATTAAAAAGGCCTATTTTTAGGGCAGTGCCTGACCGGAGCAGTGTGCCTGTCAGCTGAATGTGTTTCACGCAGCCTGAATGATTTTTAACGGCATGGTTAATCAGATCTGCGCTGTGAGCGCTGCTCCGCCCACCGTCCCCAACGCTGCGGCTCTTAAAGGAGACGAGAGAGAGCAGCACTCATTAAACCCCCTCAGTACTCTCAGACTCGCTGCTCTCTGACCAGCCAAACAGAACAGTCAGAGACGGCACTCTCAGAGTGATTTATCATTTATCAAGTGGGGGAGTACGGGGCTCACGAATGTTTCAGGACTCGCCTTCATGGTGAAAAACACAAAAAACAGGATGAAGAGATTTCCTCGATCAGGCGAGGGTTTACCACCTTTAGTATGTTTCCTTCCCAGGCAATGCTCTTTCAGTGGATGGACATTTACACCTATTTGAGCCTTTACATCTCTGCACACTCATATGCAATGCAAGGACCTGTAAAGTGCTTCATATAAGCTTCACTGAGAAAAAGTACCCGACACCTTCAGAAGCACTACAAAGGCATTCATGAACTCTGGGTTAGAGCTGAATGCTGGGTTAAAGCTGAATGCTGGGTTAAAGCTGAACGCTGGGTTAAAGCTGAACGCGGGGTTAGAGCTGAATGCTGGGTTAGAGCTGAACGCTGGGTTAAAGCTGAACGCTGGGTTAGAGCTGAATGCTGGGTTAGAGCTGAACGCTGGGTTAGAGCTGAATGCTATGCCCTAGCAGCAGATCTATGAGCCGTGCTGATGTTCTGACAGCACACTGTAAACTGCAGACCCTGTTTTTATGATCTGCTTTATCGGGCTCTGGCGGTAAACAAACGCGAGCGGGATCGTAGTGGGGGGGGGGGGGGGGCGTGGCGGGGCAGGGCGGGGCTCTCCGCGAGGTTCCTCAGCATCTCTGGGGACAGCATCGTTATTTTTAACGATGTGCCATTAAACCCACAGAGGAGGGACTGCCCTAACGCTCACAGTGCTGTTTATCGCTTCTCACACTCTGACCAGAGGGGGCGCTCTCCCCCCTCTATTTACAACCCTCCCTCTCCCCTCCCTCCATCTACAGCCCTCCCTCTCTTCTCCCCTCCATCTACACCCCTCCCTCTCCTCCCCTCTATCTACACCCCTCCCTCTCTCCTCCCTCCATCTACACCCCTCCCTCTCCTCCCCTCTACCTACACCCCTCCCTCTCTCCTCCCTCCATCTACACCCCTCCCTCTCTCCTCCCTCCATCGCTCTCATTCTCTCTGTCCTTGACCCCATTCTCTCATTCTTTTCCTCCCCATATCTGTCTCAGCAGCCTGTTCTTTTCTTATCTCCTCTCTCTCCCTCTCTCTCTCCTCATTATCTCTCTCTCTCCCCCATTCTCTCTCCCTCTCCCTCCCTCATTCTCTCTTTATCTCTCTCCCCCTCATTGTCTCTCTCTCCTCCATTCTCTCTGTCCCTCTCCCTCTCTCCCTCCCTCATTCTCTCTCTCTCTGTTCCTCTCTGAGAGAGCATGGGAGATGGTAAATCTGTATTACAGAAATACACTCTTATTGCCAAAGCAAAGTGCTTTCCAGAAAGGAACCGTAGAATGAAGTAAACGAAGAGAATGAGTAATAATGAAAAGTTCAATATGCTAAGAATGAATAAAAATAATTTTATTTTCTTGGGAAATTTTGTTTCCAGGGGGCTTGCCAAACTGAGGCGGGATTGGTTCAGAGCACAGGGGAGGAGGAGGAGCTCAACTCTGTAGCAGGTTTGAGAAAACCCTGGGGGCGGGGCCCATTTCCATCTTTTTTTCTCTATGCGTACACACACCCTTGTGTTTACAGAGCACCGATTCGCCCAGGTTCACCTGAGCATTCACCTGAGAACTCTACCTGCCTGAGCCCACAGGTGGGTGGACCCAGCACAGGAGCGGTGATCCCTGGTGGGCTCACACACACCTGCCGTTTCAGAATATTAAAAGCCTGTATGAGGTTTCAGCAGGACAAAAACAACAACCGATAAAACACACAAATAAACCCTCAGCACCCGGTGCAGAGTATCCGAGAGCACACGGCCTGTTTCCGGGAGACAGCCTGTTTCCGGGAGACGGTCTGTTCCCGGGAGACGGTCTGTTTCCGGGAGACGGTCTGTTTCCGGGAGACAGTGTTCATTGACCGGCCGGACTCCTGAATCAGGGGTGTTACTCTGACCCGCCGAACAGCGCCGGTGTTTTTTTCTGTTTTTTTGGCACAAACGTGAAAGTCCGGCGGTCGCCTCACCTCCAGCACGCGCCCGCTGATGTACCTGCAGCAGGTCTCACACTTGATGCCAAACTGGGCGTGGTAGTCCGACTCACAGTACGGGATCCCATCCCTGAAAGAGACCAAAACAGGGTCACAGGTCACAGGTCACAGGTCACAGGCCTCACTCAACACATCAACCAGCAGCGCACTGGTGAACGGTTCGGTCACAATTCAGACTTCTGCACATTATCATTTCACTCATAGGAGATCGTCAATCTTGGCCGACAGACAGGACCATGCTTTGGTTCCTAAGAGAATACACTGTAACGTACAAGGATAAATTTTAGTGTAGAAACTTGGGGAACAGGCTTTAACCACCGGGTACTGGTTAAATGCATGTACAAGACACTGTGCAGGACCCAGGGACAGGAAGTTGGAATGGCCTCTGCAGGAAATGACACGTACTTGCTGATGTACTCCCCCGTGAGAACGATGCCGCACGTCTGACACTTGAAGCAGCTGACGTGCCACTGCTTCTCCAGAGCGAGGAGAGACTGGCCCTGTTTGATCTCTTCCTTACAGCCCGCACAGTCTGCAGGAGAGAGGGGGGAGAGGGGGGAGGGGAGGAGAGGGGAGGCGGGAGAGAGGGGGAGAGAGAGGGGGAGGAGGGAGGGAGAGAGAGAGGAAGTAGGGAGGAGGAGGGAGAGTGGGGGGAGGGAGGGAGAGAGGGAGAGAGAGAGAATGACCTCTAATAACCTTCACAATAGTTCCAAATCGTACTGGAGTGAGAGAACCCATTCCGTTCTGTCAAACACCAGGTACCTGAAATCTCCTGAGACAACAGAACTGCCAAACCTTCCTACCCCCGTCCCCATCCTCCCACCTCCACCTCCACCACCACCTCCACCTCCACCTCCACCACCACCTCCACCTTCACCTCCACCTGTTTTATTTCACACTTTATCCCGTTTTCTCTTTCTAGTACAGGCTCTTCAGACTCTGGTTTGGAGATCTGAAACGGCCAATCCGCGCAGAGCCATTAAACCCCTGCCAAAGCCACGGGGAAGCCCCTCTAAACCGAGCTCCACTCGCCACAAACGCCAATCAAACTCCGCTCGCCACAAGCGCCAATCAAACTCCGCTCGCCACAAACGCCAATCAAACTCCGCTCGCTACAAACGCCAATCAAACTCCGCTCGCCACAAACGCCAATCAAACTCCGCTCGCCACAAACGCCAATCAAACTCCGCTCGCTACAAACGCCAATCAAACTCCTCACAGTTGCTGTAATACAGCGCTCAGGTGGGCTGGCTTTGCTCCAGGACTTCAGCAGCTCAGGAGCGGGGTACATATACACTCACACACAGCCCTCCTGCTGATTGGCTGAGCAGGGCCGTGTGGGGCGGAGCTGGAGCTGGGTGGGAGGTGACCTGGCATAACCACGGCAGCGCAGACCTGGTACGGCGGCTGTAGTAGTGACGGCAGCGGGGGATTCATGGGCAGCGGGTGTAAATGTGCACACACACGCACACACACACACAGATGCAGATACAGTATAAGGGCGTGCACACACACGCACACACACACACAGATGCAGATACAGTATAAGGGCGTGCACACACACGCACACACACACACAGATGCAGATACAGTATAAGGGCGTGCACACACACGCACACACACACACAGATGCAGATACAGTATAAGGGCGTGCACACACACACACACACACACACAGATGCAGATACAGTATAAGGGCGTGCACACACACGCACACACACACACAGATGCAGATACAGTATAAGGGCGTGCACACACACGCACACACACACACAGATGCAGATACAGTATAAGGGCGTGCACACACACGCACACACACACACAGATGCAGATACAGTATAAGGGCGTGCACACACACATACACACACACACAGATGCAGATACAGTATAAGGGCGTGCACACACACATACACACACACACAGATGCAGTATATGAATGCACACGCACACACACACACACACACACACACACACACACAGATACAGTATATGAATGCACACGCACACACACACACACACACAGTGGTGAATGTGCTGACACAGTTCCCCTGCTGGGCTGCTGCTGCCCTCACTCTCGACCCGCAGACAGAGCTCGAGCCCGGGGCCGGATCCTGCTGTGAATCTTACAGAATTATTCATGTCAGGTGTGTTAGCACAGCGAGAAGAGATAAATAACGCTGCTCCCTGACAGAGCAAACAGCGCCGTAAAACACAGAGAAGCGCCGGGTTCATTACAGAACAGTTCCTACAGAACCATTAGTCCAGCTCGGTACCTACAGAACCATCAGTCCAGCTCGGTACCAACAGAACCATCAGTCCAGCTCCACTCAGTACCTACAGAACCATCAGTCCAGCTCGGTACCTACAGAACCATCAGTCCAGCTCCACTCAGTACCTACAGAACCATCAGTCCAGCTCCACTCAGTACCTACAGAACCATCAGTCCAGCTCCACTCAGTACCTACAGAACCATCAGTCCAGCTCCACTCAGTACCTACAGAACCATCAGTCCAGCTCCACTCAGTACCTACAGAACCATCAGTCCAGCTCTGCTCGCTCGCCCACCGCCACTCTCTCACCCCTCTCGAAAGCGTGGGCGAGTTTGCCAACAGGGACTCACAGAGGAGGCAATGAGACTAATCACAGTGATTAGGGCTTGTAATGACACTTGGGGGGGGGGGGGGGGTGCAGGGTGGGTGGCTATCCCACTGTAAACACAAAGTGGACACAGGAGTGTGGCAGGGGGGGTGGTGGGGGGCAGGAGGAACAGTCAGCCCGGCGGACTGATCGTATCCCAGCATCCACTGGGGCTCATCCCTGGGACTGTAACAGTGGACACCTGGGAACACCTGGCTTCAGCTGAACATGCCAAGCGGTGTGGGACAGCTGACCTGCTCTCTGTCTCCCGGCAGCACTGGGGCATGCTGGGAGAGAAACGAGCTGCTGACAACCCCCCCCCCCCCCACACCCCCCCCCCGCCCACAAAGTGCCCTGTTCTAATGTAATGCTCAAATGCTTTAAATGTTGAAAACAGGAAGATGCAGAACTTATTCTGAACCGTGAAAGACTGCGATGAGTCACTGACTGCTCATTCTGACACTTCAGATGTCAGACGATAAGACTCCTCTGCAGAGTTTACTGAGCAGAACAAGGACAAAACGCAGATTTCTCTCCCAGTACCACCTTTCTCTCTTCAGCAATTACTGCATCACAGTGCACAACAAAAACCAGCTTTAAAAAGGATTCACTCTAAACTCAGTGTGAATGCGAACCAGGTCTGTTACACGGGTTCTCACTGTCTAATTCAGATACTGCCTTGACCAGGTACACACACACACACACACACACACACACACACACACAGGTACACACACACACACACACATACACACACACACACACAGGCACACACACACACACACACACACATACACACAGGTACACACGCGCACACACACACACACTTGGACTCCGGGCTGAAAGCCATCTCTCTGTGATCAATGTTTCCCTTTAGGCCTGGACAGAGGGGAATATGGATATAAACTGTGGGCTGAATTCTGTTACACAGGGAACCGCTTCTGACAGGTAGATTTACGAGGTCCCGTTAGAGGATGAGAGCAATTAATGTGGTGTCAGACGTGGTTTTGGCCTCCATACCCCTCCCCCACGCCTCCCCACCCCAAACCACATCCCCTCCCCACCAGCAGCCCCCCCCGCCCCCAGCCAGCAGCAGCCACCCCACCGCCTCTAAATCACTGCTGTCTTTCATGAAGGTAATTGACTAGTGACAGCAAATGAATGGTGTGCCTCTGGGAAATTGAGTTCTTTTCTGGAGGCGCTTGGCCAAAAATCCCACAGCAATTACGGGCTGACGGCTGATTGGCCGCTGACAGCCCACCTGACAGCGACGGCCAATCCATCTTCATCTCCGCTTCAGCACAGCTCTTCTGGGAGCCCAACAGGAGTGGAGCAAAATAAATAATAAAAAAACCCCACAGAAGAAAGTCTTCTGTTCAGACTGTCCAACTGATGTTTTGCTGAACTCTGATTGTGCCCCTTCTGAACAGCTGGTCCAGAGGTGCATCCTCCACACGGACTGGATTCCGAAGAGAACCGTGTGCTTCTGACAGATGAGTATTACTGTTCGCTGATATGGGCGGCGCCATTGACTCAGTCCAGACCTGGGTCAAATACGTGTTTGACCCAGGTCTGACTCAGTCATGTCAGAGCTGCACAGCTGCTTTCAGTGGGAGGGGCACCATTAGGGTTTGCCTCAGCGAAGCAGCCCCTTAATGAGAGAGTATTTCTTTGATCTGTGACATCCTGTAAGGTCAGTGATTCTCTAAAAAAGAGTCTATGTAAGCATAGCGCTGTTACACAGACCATGGAGGAGCAACAGACAGAGATGGAGGGGTGAGGGAGGAGCAACAGACAGAGATAGAGGGGTGAGGGAGGAGAAATAGACAGAGATGGAGGGGTGAGGGAGGGGTGAGGGAGGAGAAATAGACAGAGATGGAGGGGTGAGGGAGGAGAAATAGACAGAGATGGAGGGGTGAGGGAGGATAAATAGACAGAGATGGAGGGGTGAGGGAGGAGAAATAGAAGTGATGGAGGAGGAGGAAGGGTCGGAGCATGTCTGGACCGCGGCAGACTTACGGCTGGGCCCGTGGATTTTGATTGGCTCGCTGGTGCTGACCAAGGTGTGTGAGCACTGCTGACAGATGCAGTCTTTCCCGCTGAACGTGACTCTGTCTCCAATGGGGAAGGGCTTCCTGGAACAGAGAACCAAAACAGCCAATCAGGGCACAGAATGGAAACGGATGCCATGGCAGCATTCCCGTACCCACGACCCATGTGGGTTCACAAGCCACCGACAGACCGGTTACAGCCAGAAATCATGACTTAACCCCAGGCGTGTCCAATTATACCCTGACACACACACCTTCAGAATACTGCCACACACACACACACACACTCACACACACACACACACACTCACACACCTAAACGCAGCTATGTGACCCTAAAGGTTGCTCAGTCCTAATCGGATCAATCCTGAAAATGTCGGATGCGTTTAGCTCACTGGGGCTCAGCCAATTACGGAAGTCACAGAGGGAGCACAGACTTATTTAGGGGCTTATTTAAGCTTTTACTTCCTTACTTACTTCTATTTACTTCCACAGACTCACAACCTCACGATTTCCACATCCTAACCTCAGCACAGACTCAGTCAGTGAGAGAGGACAGACACTGCATCATATGAACGTTAGGCCAGGACGTTCTTAAACAGGTGGAGGTGGGGAGACTTTCTCAGAACTAGAGTAATAAAGAAATCAAATTTATCCCTGAGTCATACAGCCCTACACTTCCTGCCACAGACAGGGTCTTCACTGTCTGCAGAGACACAAAAGCCTCTTTGTGATTAATAAAGATCTGCGTCACATGACACGATCGATAACTTCGTATTTCAAGGAAAAGCCGCAGAGCTGAGAGCAGCACAAAACCATGACAGCGTACTCAAAACCGCCAAAACAGATACACAAAGAAACAGATCCGCAAATCTATACTCCACAAACGCATACATGCACACACACACACACACACACACACACACACACACACACACACACACACACAAACACAGACACAAACACATACATACATAACACACACACACACACACACACAGGCACAAACATAACACACACACACAACCACACACACACACACACACACACACACACACAGACACAAACACACACACACACACTCAAACACACACACATACATAACACACACACACACACACACACACACATACAGACACACACACACACACACACACGCACACTCAAACACACACACATACAGACACACACACACACACACACACACACACACACAGGCACAAACATAACACACACACACAACCACGCACACACACAAACACACACATACATAACACACACACACAACCACACACACACACACACACACACACACACACACACAAACACACACACAGACACAAACACACATACACACACACACACACACACACACACACACACGTGGGAACGAAACATCATTCCAGCGTTTTACTGCCAGAGGAGAGAAATCTGCAATAAAAGACGCCTCTAAATCCCAATTTAGGGAATTGGCGAGAATAATCCCCTTAGTTTCTTTAGTGTTGTGTGTGTAGGAAGACAGACCCCCCCCCCCTCCCCCACGCCCCCCCGGGGAGCTCTGGATCCCTGACAGAGCGCATCTCTCTCCCTCCATCACATGGGTCCCTACAGCACTGAGAGACTAAACACGCACAGCATGCGTGTGTGAGTGTGCGTGTATGTGTGTGTGTGTGTGTGTGAGTGTGTGTGTGTGTGTGTGTGTGTGTGTCTGTATGTGTGAGTGTGCGTGTGTGTGTGTGTGTGTGTGTGTGTGTGTGAGTGTGCATGTATGTGTGTGTGTGTGTGTGTGTGTGTGTCTGTATGTGTGAGTGTGCGTGTGTGTGTGTGTGTGAGTGTGTGTGTGCGTGTGTGTGCTCACACTCTCATCCTCTCACACGCTCGTTCTCCAGAGCGTGGCTCCGCCCCCCCGGTCTCTTCGGGCCGCTCCCCCCCGCTGCCCGAATGGGGCGGGGCTTCTCACAGACGCGCTCTGCCCCGTCAGCGCTTTCTGCGCTTTAAAAATGCACGCTGTTTACATATTTAATGCAGGCCTCCCTCCCCAGGCCCCCCCAGGCCCCCCCAGGCCCCCACAGGCCGAGCTATTCTGGTCTCAGTCTGGCACGCGTCAGAGCGAAGCTCCGGCAGAGCAGCCCGCGCCGGGGAAGAGGAGCAGCGACGCAAAAAAAAAAACAGCGGCGGTATCCGAGCGGTTCCGGTTCTGTGACGGTATCCGAGCAGGGAGTCATCTTTCTCCATCTGTCTGTCAGCCGACAGAATCTGCTGATGGGAGGATACACACAGCCACGGCCAAGAAAACCCCGCGGGACGCTGAAGCATCTTTACTGGCACTGGCACTCTACTATCCCAACAATCCCAGAATGCCCTGCATACAGTCTGCCCCCACTATCATTCATCAAGTGCTCATTGCCCTCAGCTTGCTAGTGGCAAACGGAGAGACAGTTTGATTCAGGGGAGAGGACTCCTCATAAAAACACACAGAAACACACTCAGTGACAGACAGACTGACAGCAAACTGAGGACCAGTGGAGCACTCTGAGGTCCTCAGACAGTTTCACTCATTAATAACAGCACTGGTGAAACGGCAGTGTGTTCTACACTCTCGGAAATGAAGGTGAAGTGGAAGCACATTTTTCTTCTTTAAGGAACAAATTTCTCAAATGTACCCAGGAAGTACAATACTGTTCTTCAATTTGGGTACTAATGCGTACCTATTACAAGTGAAAAAAAGGTACAAATTAATTATGTATAGCTGGCTAGGGGTACAGTTTTATGTACCTAACTGTGACAAACATTCTTTTTCAGAGAGTGTAGCAAAACATGGGATGACCTAAAGGTTTACCAAAATAAATAAGAGCATGTGACCCAGCCAGAGCAGCACTTACCCTAATTAACCTGAGACAGGTGAGCGACGTATCATTCTCACCTGGGTCCTAACCTCCAGCAACCTCCCCAGAAAGCCCAGCCGCCCAGAAAAAGCTCACTGCGATGTCTCAGCGTCAGCCAGGGTCAGCCTTCCATTTTAAAAATGTAATTCCAGGAGCAGAATCTGACAGGGCGCCTCCAGTAATCCGATAACAGTGATTTTTAGGGAGCAGGACAGGAAGTCCAGATTAATGCTCAGAGTTGGACTGCCCGGCCCGGTCACTGCACTCCCCCCCCCCCCCCCCCCGGGCCCCGGTGGGGGTCCCAAGGTCCTCGTGAGTGTGCCACATCTTTATCCTTCTCCTCATCCTCCTCCTTTACCTCGTCAGTCAACACCTCTTGTTTGGGGCCTAATATAGAAACAGCCATTCCCTGACATGCCCCAAAATAGCCGCTCAACTGGTTTCAGCCTTATCGGCTTTACCCTAACCCCCCCCCCCCCCCCCCCACACACACACACACACACACACACACACACACACACCCTGGGAGGGGTGCGGAAGCGGAGCAGAAACAGGGACAGACACTCGGAATGAGCAGGCGACATTACAGCAGGACACCGCCCTGCGCACATGATCCTCTGAACAAGGCCAGCGTTTCACACAACAACCCGAGCCCCAGGCTCACACACACCGAGCCAAAACCACCAACCCAGTTTTCCATTTTTTATATTTTCTTTTTTTCCCATTTTTAAAGGCATTTTAAAGACTGACAAAACTAATTTCTCTCCCCTTCCATGATACAAGCCACAAAATCGGTTCCCTAATTTCAGACGCCTCAACGAGGTCCGCCAAATGTTCTTCTCTTTCAGGAGAGGGAACAACGTTGGGCTCTCTAACCTAGTTTCCAGAGGGGGGGGGGCGGGGGGGGCTGGAAGAGTCAGATTTATCCTGAAATGGCCGGGGAGGAGAAGGCAGATTAATTGCAGGCCGAGCTCAGAGACGGGTTCCGATAGCGGATCTGCTCTCAGGCCTGTATTAGCGGAAGGCAGAGATTCTCATTACGATGAAGCTCCGCAGCCAGGGGTAATTATGCAGGTCTACAGCAGGGGGCAGCAGGGAGCTGGACTCACTGAAACAAACTAGAGCGAGAGGCTCCTATTCATCCTGAACATCATATACTGAGCATGCTGTGTCGTATCCCCCTCCACCCCACACACACACGCACACAGCGTGTACGAACACACACACACACAGCGTGTGTACACACACGCACACAGCGTGTACACATACACACACACAGCGTGCACACATACACACACACACAGTGTGCACACACACACTCACACACACACACACACAGCGTGCACACACACACTCACACACACACACATAGCGTGTACACACACACGCACGCACACAGCGTGTACACACACACACACACAGTGTGCACACACACACGCAAACACACAGCATGCACACACACACACACACACTCACACAGCTTTTAATCAGTTTAATGGAGTGACTTCTTGGCTGCCTTTTCTTCGGCTGGTCCTTTGATGCGTCTTTTACGCGCGTTTTTACTGAGGGCTGTAAATATAAACGTTTTCCTCAGCGCGAGGAAACGAACCAGTCCTTAAAATGCTGGAGTGATCCTCTTAGCTTCATGAAGAGGTTATAACCCCAATAGGAGCCTACATTAAGAGGTTATAATGTGTCAATATAAGAATTTACAACCCTGTGAAATTACACCCTTCCCTTCATTAAGAGGTTATAGCAGATAAATACAAGAATAATATTCAATGAAAAGGTTATATCCCAGTAATATAATAACACTCCACAAAGAAGCAATAACTGTGATATATGATATCCTCCATTACAGAAGTAATGATTCCCAGACAGAAGAAGAAAAAACTCCATGAAGATGTAAAAGTGCTGTCCCATACTGGGACTGGCTGTGATGGGAGGGGGGAGGGGTTAGTTCTGATGTCGGGGGGGGGGGGGGCAGGTTGGGAGTGATTGAGACTGAGTGACTGATTGACAGCTCAGGTGAGTGCGTACCTGCAGACGCTGCAGACGAAGCACTTGGGGTGGTAGGTGCCCCCAAGCGCGGAGACCACCTCCCCACCTGGGACGGGACCGGGGTGGGAGGAGGCTGAGTGACTGATTGACAGCTCAGGTGAGCGCGTACCTGCAGACGCTGCAGACGAAGCACTTGGGGTGGTAGGTGCGGCCCAGCGCGGAGACCACCTCCCCGGTGATGAAGTCGCGGCAGCTGTCGCACCGCGTGCCGTACAGCCGCTGGTAGTCCGTCGTGCAGATGTACTCGCCGTTCTTCTGGAAGAATCCGGAACGCGCCAGATCACAGGCACACACTGCGGGGGGGTCGGGGGGTCGGGGGGTGGGGCGGGGAGGGGGGTCAGGGGGGAGAGAAGGGACATGCGCTGGGTTAGGGGTATCTATACGCAATAAATAAACAATGAAATCCATAGACACATAATGTCATATAGTTCATATGATGCACAACAGAGACTGTCTCAAGGAAATAAATGTTGTTCCAGGTGTGAATGTTTTCAGTTGTACCGGATCCAGAAGGCTGGATTTTATTGTCATGTTATCAACAATATTGTAAATACCGTACACAAATAATATACGCCTAACCCCAATCCGATATGATCAATATGATGAGCAATCGCTCGGTCATAACCCGCACATCCCAGAGAGATTATCAGAACAACGGTCTGGGGGACAGCCTGAACGTCTATTTTTATGAAACTGGGACAAAGTTCCACTGAACCGAGGATTTTCGTTTTTAGCTAAACTGAAATGGTTCCCGAGTTAGCAGCATAGAACATTCCGTTTCACACCTGCAGAGTTCATAAACAGCCCCTTTCACACACGGCTGCCTGGCTAAGTGTGGGGGATACTGCGGGCTATGCCGCCATGCTAACCCGCGCTGAAGCAGCCATGCTAACCCACACTGAAACAGCCATGCTAACCCACACCGAAGCAGCCATGCTAACCCACACTGAAGCAGCCATGCTAACCCGCGCTGAAGCAGCCATGCTAACCCACGCTGAAGCAGCCATGCTAACCCGTGCTGAAGCAGCCATGCTAACCCGTGCTGAAGCAGCCATGCTAACCCACACTGAAGCAGCCATGCTAACCCACACTGAAACAGCCATGCTAACCCGCGCTGAAGCAGCCATGCTAACCCACGCTGAAGCAGCCATGCTAACCCGTGCTGAAGCAGCCATGCTAACCCGTGCTGAAGCAGCCATGCTAACCCGCGCTGAAACAGCCATGCTAACCCACACTGAAGCAGCCATGCTAACCCACACTGAAACAGCCATGCTAACCCACACTGAAGCAGCCATGCTAACCCGTGCTGAAGCAGCCATGCTAACCCACGCTGAAGCAGTCATGCTAACCCGTGCTGAAGCAGCCATGCTAACCCGTGCTGAAGCAGCCATGCTAACCCGCGCTGAAGCAGCCATGCTAACCCACGCTGAAGCAAACGCAGGCGTTTTGAAAATGAATCTGAAAAAGGATTGAAGGGAAAACACTGGGCATGCTTTGTAAATTTCTTCATTAGGGCTAAACCATGCATATCTACAGTCTTCTCTTCCTCCGCTTGAGTCACCCAGCCATCCTTTCACTGTATGTACCCATCACTTTATGGGGACGTACCCTTCCCAAAAAAGTGCTCAGAACAAGCAGAGGAGTAATTCACATGAGCAGAGGAGTAATTCACATGAGCTGCAGGTGAGTTGCCTAGGAGACACGCTGTGACCTCCACCTGCAGAACACTGGAGAACGAACAACCAAGGACAGTGCGGATATCCAGAGCACTGATGGGCACATAAACATACATGTGCAACAAGCTACACGCACCTTTCTAAAACGATTTAAATATCTTATCGGGACATTTAGAACCAGCTAACTACTTAACCTTCCCATTTTGTATCACCATTAAATGTGTTGTTTCAAGATCACGAATAAGCATAGATTGAACTAATCTTGATTTTTCCTGGACTGCACTAATGAAATCAAACATATAAACCTTTTTGACCATCTTTGCCCACCTTCCAGACAGTTAATTTAATCCCGCCCACACAGAGTGCGGATCCCGGGCGGATCCCCTTACGGTCCGAACACCAGGGGAACGGCACAGAGGGCCTAGAGTCACTGTGGGCTGCTGGGATTGGAGCAGAGAGCGCTGGAGTCAGAGGCAGGTCACACTGCGACACGCTCAGCCTAGGCGGCTCCTGCATGTCAACATGGCGAGACGTTCTGCTTTACGACGTTCTCACCGTAACCGAGAGTCTGCTCGCTGTTTATCCCAGAGTCTGACTTCATCAGGTCTTCACTGCCAGAAGAATAAAACTTAATCTCCAAATAAAATAAATTAACGCAGAACTATGTGTGTTACAGAAGAATACCGACGTAACGGCATAATTAATATTAAGCAGAGCTTTATTTACGGGCTTTATTTCATCCAGAAAAACATACCAGTAAACAAACAGATGTGATCAATCAGATCAATCTCACTAAAACCCTGATATTCAGCAGATTGGATGATTTTATGCGTGTGTGTTTGACCTCTGAGGAACTTTGGCTAGCAGGGTTTTCCAGGCTCCTTATCTAGGCCAGCACGCTAAGGAAGGGGAGTTTCTCCAGCGAGGTTTGGCTCAGGCTGAGGCGGGTTTTTACAGCCTAATGCTGCGTGAGAAATTACTGAAGGGTAAGAATATGAGGAAATCCCACAATGCACCACTTTATCACGAGACCGCTGGATAAGCTGGTGAAAAAAAAAAAAAAACTTTTTAAACAGAGTCTGCTGCAGAAACACAAATACCCCCCGAGCCAGCCAGTCCTACAGAAATAAGAAATAATCCAACAGCAATGGGCACTTTGGGGGGGGGGGGGGGGGTGGTGGTTGTGGGGGTTCTTGTGATCGATGTTTTAAACTCCACTGAGCTGTGCCTGTATAGAATCTGCTGAAACTCTCCTCCACCCACACGACAAAGAGAAGAACATCACTTTCAGTGGGAGGAGAGAGAGATAGAGAGAGAGGGCAAAAGATAAAGAGAAAGAGAGAGATGGATGTAGATAGAGAGAAGGAGAGAAAAAGAGAAAGACTGCTTGTGTGTGTGTGTGAGGGAGCCAGAGTTCTAAGCATGCAAACCATAAACCACAACATGCTCACATTGCATTTCAAAAATCCTAAAATATAACTGAAGTTAGCTCACCACAAATCAAAAAAAAACCCCAGGAACTGTGCAGAGTATGAAATTTAATACGGTATGGAAAAATGGAGAGTAGCAGACGCGTTCCTCCTCTTTGGGAAGCTGCTTGTGCTGCTTCTGCGATAGCATTAGACAGCAGCGCTATCTGTGCTGCTCCAGATCAACCCATAAGGTCTATTAATGAAAAAAAGCCTGCATTATTTATGATGTAATAATGCACATGACAGCTTTAATGGGCTCTCAAGGGTGTCTCTGTGTGTGTGTGTGTGTGTGTGTGTGTGTGAGAGACTCTGTGTGTGTGTGTGTGTGTGTGTGCATGTACGTGTGTTGTTGAGTATGTGAGCCCACGTGTGATTATGTCTAAAGTTAAAGCAGTGATGTCTGGGCCTCACAGGCCATTAAGCCACAGTGAGAGCCATTACAGCGTTCTACAGTACGCTCACAGGGCGTCTGGTTACAGCCAATCAGCACCCGGCCTGCCTCACGTCCGCTTGCCCTCTCGCTCCTATCCCAGCAGCCCCCAGTCTAAGCGCAGAGCGCGGCGCGACTCAGAGCACACGCTCCTGATCAGATTCTCCACCTTCGCTGCTCCCACAGACAGACGCAGGAGCACAGCAGTACACCGGTGAGCTCTGGGGATGACCTCAGACCAGCACCGTGTGACCCGCACAACCGGCCAATCAATGGCCCCCGTGGAGAGGAAAGACCCTGGCGAGACTCGCTCGCTCTCAGCATCTGGCAGTGGGTCAGTCTACTGGCCGGCGGAACGCAGGGGAGGAGGACGCGTGTTTTACAGATCTGAAATCTGACACCGCTTTCCAACTGTTCTGGAGTGAGCAACTCTACGACACAAACGCATCCGTTTAAGGGCAGACACGCACACTCTCGTTTAAAAAAAAAACATGTTTCAGCACAAAAACCGCTTCAGTCTTTCAGTCTAACAGGGACATTGTGTTTTAATCAGACCATCTGCTGTAAAGTAATGCATTTAATCTGCCTCTCAGCTGCAGCGTCTAACAAAGGCATCGGCCTGCGCCTCCAGCATCCGCACAGAATCCAATTTGCTCTTCGGAATCATTTTCCCCCCAAAGACTTATTCAGAAGCAGAGCACTGCACGGTCCTTAAGTGGATTGCATGTAATTAGCGTGAAACGCGTGCGTGTTGATGATAATGGCGCTGGGGGGGGGGGGGGGGGGGGGGGGGTGGAGGGGGTTCAGGGGGAGGGGGGGGGGAGGCGGGGCTACAAAGCTGGGTGGATGGGAGGGGCTTCCCCTTCCTCAGTTGCCATAGGAAACCTGGTTTCCCTAGAGACAACAGGGTCCCATGCGAGAGGATGTCAGAGACTGAGGTGCTGTGTGTGTGTGTGTGAGTGTGTGTGTCTGTGTGTGTGAGTGTGTGTGTGTGCGTCTGTGTTTGTGTGAGTGTGTGTGCGTGTGTGTGTGTGCATGTGCCCGTGTGTGTGCATGTGTGTGTGTGTGCATGCATGTGTGTGTGTGTGCATGTGTGTATGTGTGTGTGTGTGTGTGTGTGTGTCTGTGTGTGCATGTGTGTCTGTGTGTGTGTGTGTGTGTGTGTGTGTGCATGTGTGTGTGTGTGTGTGTATGTGTCTGTGTGTGTGTGTGTGTGTGTATGTGTGTGTGTGTGTGTATGTGCCTGTGTGTGTGTGTATAGTCAGTCCAGTCAGCAGCGTGATGAGACCCCTGCATCTGCTCGTCTCATTTACAATCAGACAAAATACACACGTCACAGTCCTCACTGCTCTCCTCCTCTCAGCACTGTCTCTGGTCCTGTCCTACAGAGCAGAAAGAGAAACAGCAACTTATCAAACTCTCACCCTTGCGATCCATTAGCAAACTCCTGTCTCCTGCAACGTATTATCCAACAAACTCCTGCAATCTTTTATCAAACTCCTGCAATCTATTAACAAACCTTCCAGACATGTAATCTATTATCAAACAAACTACCGCAATCTATTATCAAACCTTCCAGACATGTAATCTATTATCAAACAAACTACCTCAATCTATTATCAAACATTCCTCACCTGTAATCTATTATCAAACAAACGACTGAGCTACAAACCACAGGTATACAGAGCACATGCAGTGCAGGTGTTCAGAGTGTACAGGTACTTTCCCTCTATGTTAGCTCCTCCCCTCTCTGTCAGCTCCTCCCCTCTCTGTCAGCTCCTCCCCTCTCTGTCAGCTCCTCCCCTCTCTGTCAGCTCCTCCCCTCTCTGTCAGCTCACCACCACACGCTTTAAATCTGAGCTTCCATGTGTCGTTTCATTAACCTCGCTAATGGCGCTTCTGCAGTGAGACGCAGTCTCTTCCCCCATTGGTCCGCTGGCCCACCCCAGGCCTCACACACAGGAACACCGCCATTCGCCATCGGGGCTGCTTCTGAAGCAGAACCACACAGGAGAGTGACCCAGATCCCCCCCCAGATCCCCCCCCCAGACTGGGCCAGCTGCACACAGACACCCCTGCCTTTCACGTATTGAATGCTTATTTAAAAAAAAAAAAAAAGATAGACCCTGATTCCAGGCTTATAAAAATATATACATTGTTAAGACACATGATTGCTTACCACCCCAGGTACAGTTCTTAGAACTGAAATTGCAGCTTCATTTAAAAAACAAAATGGAGGCAATTTTGTACAACTGCTTTCTGGATGTTTGGTGAAGACTTTCATCACATCAAAATGAGTGTCCATTTATGTCCAGGAAAAAAGGCCCCATCTCTCTCTCTTTCCTGGCTCCCTTTGTCTTTTCTCTTCTCCCCATTTCCTTATTTTTCTTCTCCTTTCTCTTTTCTTCCCCTTTCCTGCCTATATCTCTGTGCTCCCCATCTTTCTCCTTCTCTCTCTCCCTACCTCCCTGCCTCTCTCTCTCTTCCTCTCTCTCTGCTCCCCTTCTCTCCCTCTCTTTCTCCCTCTCTGTGCACATCTGTCCCTTTATCACAGTGTGTGCCGGTGACTAAGGGCTCATAAAAGCCAGCGGAACCCCCCATTCAGGGCCCCCCCATCCAGGGCCCGTTGCCCCCACACCCCCGCCCCCCCCATCCAGGGCCTGCCACCCCTAAACCCCCCCCCACCCCCTGTCCGGCCGGGCCCTGCAGTTCAAACCCCGCAGATTACAGAGTAAATCACCCAGATAAGGCCGTAAATAGAGGCTTCAGCACGGCCTGCAGACCGACTCTACCCTGGGGTCATTAAATCTACACTGGGGGGCGGGGGGGGGGGGGTATTATGTATTTATCAGCAGCTAACAGACACTATTAAAATTATGCATGGCAGGACGTCTCTGCACCCCTCCCCAATACCAGCACACAATGCCATCATTTCACTGCCCTTTGTGTACCAGCTCTCTGTGACCCTGGGACAGCAGGCCTGTCTGTCTGTCTATCTGTCTGTCTGTCTGTCTCCATGTCTTTCTGTCTGTCTGTCTGTCTGTCTGCCTGTCTGTCTGTCTGTCTCCATGTCTTTCTGTCTGTCTGTCTGTCTGTCTGCCTGTCTGCATGTCTGTCTGTCTGTCTGCATGTCTGCCTGTCTGTCTGCATGTCTGCCTGTCTGTCTGCCTGTCTGCTTGTCTGTCTGTCTGTCTGTCTGTCTGCCTGCCTGTCTGTCTGTCTGTCTGTCTGTCTGTCTGCATGTCTGCCTGTCTGTCTGCATGTCTGCCTGTCTGTCTGCCTGTCTGCTTGTCTGTCTGTCTGTCTGTCTGTCTGCCTGCCTGTCTGTCTGTCTGTCTGTCTGTCTGTCTGCATGTCTGTCTGTCTGTCTGTCTGCCTCTCTGTGTGTCTGTCTGTCTGTCTGCTGATGGGAGATTACTCTGACTAATTGGCTACCATTTTACAGCCTCCCCCAGCACTCAGACTGAATACTTAACACTGGATCACTGCCATGCTTCTGTTTACAGACCAAACACAAACATCCCAGTGCATCCATTCTGCACACGCTCTTATCCAGAATGACTTACACAATGGGAGCATGTGACAGATTTCACCAGATTAACAAGAGGAGCAGGGCCAGAGCTGGCTATAGCACTCCCAGACCAGTGAGTGCAGCATCCCTACAGCAGTAATACACACTCCCAGACCAGTGAGTGCAGCATCCCTACAGCAGTAATACACACTCCCAGACCAGTGAGTGTAACATCCCTACAGCAGTAATACACACTCCCAGACCAGTGAGTGTAACATCCCTACAGCAGTAATACACACTCCCAGACCAGTGAGTGCAGCATCCCTACAGCAGTAATACACACTCCCAGACCAGTGAGTGCAGCATCCCCACAGCAGTAATACACACTCCCAGACCAGTGAGTGCAGCATCCCTACAGCAGTAATACACACTCCCAGACCAGTGAGAGCAGCATCCCTACAGCAGTAATACACACTCCCAGACCAGTGAGTGCAGCATCCCTACAGCAGTAATACACACTCCCAGACCAGTGAGTGCAGCATCCCTACAGCAGTAATACACACTCCCAGACCAGTGAGTGCAGCATCCCTACAGCAGTAATACACATTAACTCTGCTAACTAAGAACCACAGCACACATTCAAAACACACAGATGACATCCATAACCAGCTCTAACAGGGGAAACATGAAGCCATATTCAATGATTCCACAGCCCTGACCACTTCTGGAAGTTTGTTCCACCTCACGCACGCACATGCACACAAATGCACACAGGCAAGCATGCACACGCACATACAAGACCCACACACACACACACACACACACACACACGCATAGAAACATAACATTTGACTTGTGGATAAAGCTGTGTAGTCACTGTAATCACACACAAACCGATCTGGTTTTTCGCTGTTGTGCGAGATTTGAGACGGGGACACCAGCGCTGCGTCTCTGTGCATGCCCCCCCCCCCCCCCCCCCGCTTCCTGGCCCCCGTCCCGTCAGACTCAGCAGTCTCTGGGACAGAGCTGGGGCGGGACAGGGTCGTAATCATGAGGTTAATTAAGCGCTCGCGGTTTTGGCAGGCCGCGGAACCCAAGCCTCATATATCACCCCCCCAAACAGCCCCCCCCCACTCCGTACCCCACACCGCCTCCCTCACTGCTCCCTACACCCTCTGTCCAGACCCAGGGCCACCCATTCCACAGATACAAAAACAAACATGATGATGATCAATAAAATCAATTAAAAAATAATCAATATGAGCGATAAACGTCAGCGCGCTGCAAGCATTCGTCTGAATGAATTATTTATAATGTCTGAGTCTGCTATCGCACCGCTATCTGTCAAACCGGCCAATCGATAGAGGCGACTCAACCAGGTTGGGGAAAAAAAAACATCTGGATGATTGACAGATTGTCAGTCCTGATGTAGGGAATTAACAAGAGTGAGGGAATAGAGAGAGAGAGGAGGGAAAGAGGGAGGGAGAGAGGGAGAGAGGGGAGGGAAAGAGGGAGGGAGAGAGAGAGAGAGGGGAGGGAAAGAGGGAGGGAGAGAGAGAGAGAGGGGAGGGAAAGAGGGAGGGAGAGAGGGAGGAAGTAAGAGTAGAACAGGCAGAGAGATACAGAGGGGGGGATGAGAGAAATGAAGGAAGTAAAGATTAAGAGGGTGATAGACAGGGAGGAGGAGGAGAAGGAGGTATTGATTTTTCAACCTTTCATAATGAATCACAGCATCATCCATATGGATCGGGGATGTTACGAAGAGAACAAGCCTGTTACTGCGGCCAGCCTTTCACTGCCTGTGATTGACCTGTTCAGTCTGTCAGAACTACAGAGCAGTGCTGCTGGGCGGCTCATCTGTTAAGGCTCTGATACAGTGCGTGGGTGGGCCCCATGGTCTGGTGTTGATTCTGGACCGTGCCAGTGCTGACTGTGGCTGAAATGCCTCATTGCACACTAGCGACCCCCGCTGGTCGATCTGGTGTCAGCAGGTCCACCTGTTCGCTACACAGTGAAGTGTCTTCCTCTGACTCATGTCTGTGTGAGGCTGAATGGGGAACTGTGGAGTGACATCACGCACTTCAGAGCAGAGCGCACGCTTCCCTGTGCTCTCCTGAATCCACAGCGGTAATGAGTAACGGTAAGGATCGCTAACAAATACGACCGGGCATTTCAAACCGGGGAAAAATCAGAAAAAAATAGAGCGGTCCCACTGTGTATTCCTGGTGTCACATGACCTGTCCGAGCGAAGACGTGATGCGTATGAATTATTCAGCTTCCTGCTGCCGCTGCTCCAATCAAAAGGCCAGGCTGACCTTCAGCAGAGCCCCGGCATCCTGACGGACAGGTGGAGAGGACGGCAATGCCGTGCAGGGGCTAGAGAACTTCCACTGCACAGCGCCTGCGTGGCTGTGTCTCTGTAAAAAGCGGTATGCAGGGGTTGCAGGTTTGATTTCCAGGTAGGGCACTTGCCAGTAGAATACTTGAGCAGGTACTTTTCCTGAAATTGCTTCAGTAAATATCTGGCTGTATAAATGGATTTCATGTAAAGAATGTGCAATTTGCTCTGTAATACAGCCTCTATTAAACAATTTTGCACTATATAGAAGGGCTAGCTATAGCTAATTGTGACAGTATCTGACGTCCTCCCTCAATAAGGTCACCAAATATGACGTAGGTAATCATGCCGAAGATTGTTGAAAAAGGGGGGCCAGGGGAAAAAAAGAGAAAGCAATTTGATCTTTTCGGGATGATTTCTTCACTTTATTTCAATAAAAAAAAAGTTTTTAATGTTACGAATCATAACACAGGAAAACATCCATTTGGCTGGTATATTTCATTTTTATAACATTTGGTGCACACCCTTTAAATAAATAAACACTTGCTTTTAATTGTGAGATAACATTAAGGGCAAAAGTTGCTTGAATCCTGGCCAGGGAATATTTTACTGCAGATATGATTGTTTTTGTTTGACTTTATTTGTTAATATCCAAGATTAAAACACAGATATGCTCTCTACCTGCCAAAGACTCAATTAAAATGAGAAATGCACATAAAAACACATTTGTTGACTTCTCTGTGGTTTTTAAAGGACTTATAAAAAAACCCAATAAAAACTCTCGTTTCTGTATATTCAGAGCACACATTGCTGCGATACTCTGGGTGTAGTTTGTATGATCTGTGATTTGTGTGGATGTGTCGGCCTCTGCGAGCTGTGAGCTCAGTCCCGCTCCAAAGCCAACAGTCCCGCTGGAGCACACACAGGTCATCTGAGCGAGCGCAGGAACGAGGAGGGAACCAGGAGAGGGGACCCCGAACTTCGCAGAACATTACGTGTCCACCTGTCCATCCCCCCATCCCCCCTACACACACACTCACTCAAATACACACATTCACCAGCACACACTCACACATCCACACACAGACACACACACACACACACACACACTCACTCACATTCACACTCGGTGGTAATGAGGGCCTAGTTTTCTCTGTAATTATAGCAGCATTTCAGCCGAGCCCAAGTACAGGAAGGTAAAGAACAAGCCGGCAGTGATTGCTTTCTGGCGAGGTTTGGTGGTGTTCTGGTGGCTTTTCTTCACCACAGGGTGCAGGTGGCACCTCTCGATCTCCGCCAGAATCCGGGAGGAAAAAGGACAAATTAAACTCTATAAAAAGCCCTAAAATGCTTCAAGGGGTTCAGTGCTCATCCATGAGTTCAGGAAGAGAGACTGAATTACAGCCTCCTCTCATTGATACGGTCTGAACAAAGCCCCAGATGTGTGTGGAGTGGGACAAGACGATCAAAGACAGGAATCTCAGCTGCAAAAAACCGTGATGGGAAATCACGACATAACGTGAGCCCCCCCATCCCCCCCCCCCCTGAATACTGCTTTCATAATATCGCCCCCCAGACCCCCCCCCGCAGCACTGTTCAAACGTAACACTAAAGTCCTGCAATAACCACGGGCCTCCAGGCTCACCATGGGTTTATGACTGTGACCTATGAAACTAGAGCCAAAATGGCGCCCGCTGGCTGTATTAATCCGAGGTGGCTTCCTGGTCCCTGGGGGCTGGCCCTCCTTATGGAGCCCCGCCTCTTAATCAGCCATCCTTTACCTGGCCCCGCCCCCTTTTTTTACCCAACCCAGTGACCTTGCCGTCAGTCTCCAGCAGTGCGCTGGTTCGTGTCACATGACCTGACCGGGTTTTATGACATTTAAATGCCCAGACCTGCAGTTCTCCATGCGGGGAAGCGCTGCAGAAGCGCATTAACATGAGGCACACGTGCAGCGGTCGCATTATCCGCCGCGCTGACGGGGAGGGGAGACACGGGGATCACACGCTCTGCTGGAGCACAGCGCGGCTTTATCACCTCCGAGCGCCAGACCGTCACTGCAGGAGTGCGTTTAATCACCTCCATTAGAGCAGGTGCGTGGCTGCACACTACCAGCCACGCCCTCCGCCTCACCCCTCACGCCTGCCGCCATGCCCCCCCACGCCCCCCGCCACACCCCCGTCCTCCACCCCTAACAGACCACTGGAATCCGATGGACCAGAGGAGCAGCTGCTCATCAGTGAGAGATTGAGTTCCCGACCACTGACACCCCCCCCTCTTTGGTGATTCTATGGCAGATTACCCATCACCCCCTGGGGCCTCAGACTGCAGTGAGGTCAGGGTGTTTCTCCTGAACGACTGTACTGGTAGGCCGTATGGGATCACATGCCATGTCACATGACCTCAGAATGAGCGGTGTTCCAGAGGAGGCCAGGTGTTCTGGGTTTATGTCCCTGTCAGGTGTGGGGCTACCTGCTAAACTGCTTTTTGTAAAAACAAAAAAAATGCAGCACTATACTGTCCATTGAGGAACTCTTCCAGTTTGCTTCAGACACAGATCTTGGATTCCACAGCGACTCACCAGCACAAATCAGGAATCGGTCCGGACTTGTGTAATGTGATTCAGGCAAACTGAAAGCGATTCTGGGGGGGCCTGAGTGTAAATTTTCTCCGGCTGGGATCCTGGGGGGGGGATGGGGGAGGGGGGGGGGGTGTGACGCACTGGGGGGGTCCCCAGCGTCTCCCCTAAACCCAGCAGGCAACAAGCCAGGGCCTATCCTAGCCACCAATCACCTTCACAGGAAGGTCTCCCCAGCAACCAGCCGGTGGGCTGGAGATTGGAACCAAGGGCTATGTTGCCGTGGCAACAGGAAGCCAATCTCCCTCTCCCTCTCCTTCTCCTTCTCCCTCTCTATCCCTCTCTCTCTTCCCCCCACGCTCTCTCTCCTTGTTTAATTTCCTCATTCTTTTTGCCTCACTTGCTCTCTCTCTCTCTCTCTCTCTCTCTCGCTCCATTTTACTTGAAAAAAAGGTAAAACATGGAAATGAAAGAAATAAAACAATACGGATGGAACGAGAGAAGTTCAGAGGAGGGCGGTCATGTGGAGAAGAGCAGCAGCAGCCGGTGGCTGTTTTAAGAACTCGCCCACTACTTGATCATCTCTGGCCGGGGTGTCCAATCTTATCCAAAAAAAAAGCTGGCGTGGGTGCAAGCTTTGGTTTCATCCCAGCACTACGTCACCTGATTCTACTGATTACCTAATCATGACCTTTATGAGCAGAACCAGGTGTCTTAGTGCTGAGCGAGAACAAAAACCTGCACCCACACCCAACTGGACACCCCCTGATCTACTGCCACCCACCTGCTGGGAGGACTCCTGCACCATCACCTGAATGAGCCACACACCTGAGGAGGCCGTGATCTCGGACCGGAGGTGCGGTAGCCTGGGAACGAAGATTCTATAAGTCAGGGCTGCCCAATCCTGTTTCTGGAGATCTACCGTCTTCTAGGTTTTTTATTTCAACCTTACTTTAGCAGATCTGATTCTATTAATTAGCAGCCTAAAAAGATCTCTAGCTGCTGAATGAGGTGTGCTTTGTTAGGGCTGGACTGAAAATCCATAGGCCAGTAGATCTCCAGGAACAGGGTCGGGCAGGCCTGCTATAAGTCCTTCCTCCTGAAACTGCACTACACTAAAGTGAGGATTATCACCACAGACCGTCGATAAGCTAACCAGACGCTCAGCTCCACATCCTTAGCATCTTTTCTGGAGTTCAAGGCGTTCCTCCACACACCGACTCTCTATAAATATTCACGAGGCGGCGCGTTTGGAGACAGAACGTCCGTGGCTTGCAGAAGCAACACAGACGGAACAGGAACCTCCTGGAAGCGAACGGGTCCCAGCGGAGTTTGGGCCGCTGAAACAGGGCCTGGAGAGCCGGTGAGAAATCCAATAACGGGACCCGATCCAGCGGAGATCCCGCCAAGCGGATAAAACGAGCAGCTCCAACGAGCAGATGCCACCTCACTCCGTCACAGCTCCGCTTCAACGACTCCGCCTGGAATTAGCCTTCCGCAGATGAGAGAAGGGACACAGAAGCTGCCCATCTGGTCTGCTGATAGAACATCTCTGGCAGGGGTGTCCCATCTTGCCCTAAAGCAGCTGGTGTGGGTGCAGCTATTTGTTTTAGCCCAGCGCTACAACACCTGATTTAATAATTTAATTAATCGTGAACTTCAAACGAGAATCAGGTGTCCTAGTGCTGGGGTAAAATAAAAAAAACCTGCACCCACATCGGCCCTTTTTGGATTTGATTGGACACCCCCCGATCTATGACATCACCAACAGCAACTTCTGTTTTCAATCAGGCAGTGTACGAGGCACCTAAACCATGCAGCATGACGGCTACAGTAGTCAGACTCGACGGCCATTTTACCCAAAAGTCAAGCACTTAACCCTCATTTCCTCAATAAATACTGCGCTGTTAAACTGGAAGCGTGGAACAGGAGCATCGAAGGTCGCTCTGGGTGAGGAAGTTTGCTAAATAACAAATAATAAAGCCGTTAAACAGACATTAATTAGACACTGACGCAAACGGCGGCTGTAATGAAAAGCTCCTTAAACAGTGTTCTGCTGTTACTGTAGCTGGTGTGTAGGACGGGCCAGGCCACTAAAACCTTTTATGTGTCAGAGTTCCACATGCGGGTACTAATTAAGAGCTGGAAAATGGGAGAAACGCGCTCCTCATGTTACGCTGAAAGCAGGTCGGCACCGCAGCGTTCCCCTCGCCCGTCACGCAACCCAACATCCCAGCAGCTCGCTTAAAAGTTCCCCGAAACGTCTGACGAATGCAGACCTCAGATCTGCTCCCGACGGGGATGTTCAGGAGCAGAGAGGGTCTCAGAGGACCTTAAAACCGACTGCACACAGATGTTGGTGAAAGACGCTACGCCTGCAGGGTAGAGATCGCTAGTATGTGCACACCCCCGCTGAAGCCACACACACGCACACGCACACCTACACACACACACACACACACACATATACACACACACACACACACACACATGCACACCTACACACACACATATACACACACACACACCCACATATACACACACAAACACACATACACACACACACAGGAGGGACTGGACTGTGTGTTTCAGAAATTCAAGAGCAGGAAGGATGGAGCTAGAAGGGGAGTAGTATGGAAAGAAGAAGCGTGGCATGGTGGGAAGGTGTGGTGCATGATGGGAAGGGGCGAAGCAGGGTGGGAAGGTGTGGAGCCGGGCAGAAAGGCCCGGTGCATGATGGGAAGGGGCAAGGTGCGGAGAATCCCCCTTCACTCTTTGAATCTTACAATTCCTGCAAACTGCTCATTTCTCTGCCGACTCATAATCATTATTTTTGTACATTTCCTTTGACTTCCACAACGACGCTCCTCCGCACTATAATTAGCCCTTTCTCCCCACTGCCGTAACATCGGCGGATGACAAAGGAGGTTAAAGACAAGTAATTAGCACCCTGCCCCTCCTCCTCCTCCTCCTCCTCCCGGCTGCATGAAGAATTTATCAGTGCAATTTGCCAGTCCTGATCTAAAAGGCGTCACTGAGGCGATTACATAAGCAAGACCTCCTTAAAAATTGGAGAGGAGGAGGACTGGGCGCTGTGCGAGAGGAATAGAGAGGGAGAGTGAGAGAGAGGGAGGGAGAGAGAGAGAGAGAGAGAGAGAGAGAGAGAGAGAGAGAGAGAGAGAGAGAGAGAGAGAAAGGGACCAGGAAGTCTCTGCTTATCAATTAAAAGCCTGGTTGGGATCTGCCCCCCCCCCCCCCCCCCCCCCCCCCCCCCCCCCCCCCCCCCCCCCGGGGGCCTTGTGCAGTTATAAAAAGGAACACGCTGTGGTGATGAAGGAGAACATAAAGGCAGCAGCTGTGATAAAACACACAAACCTTTACTCAAAATGGCCTCTGTAATTGGCAGCAGTGTAGCACAGCGGTTAGGGAACTGGGCTTGTAAGCTGAAGATTGCAGGTTTAGGTCCCAAGTGGGACAAAGCCATTGTGCCCCTGAGTGAGGTGCTTAACCTAAAATTGCTCCAGTACATCGTGAGAAAGAAAATAAGTCTGCACACGGAAAGGTATGCTCCCAAAACAGGTGAATTTATCACTGCAAGCTCCTGTACCTGAGCCCAAACTGCACACAAGCCAATTGCCTCTGCTTTGCTTCAGTATATATCCAGCTGCATAGATGTAAGTCTGCATCCCGTCGGCTAAAAGAAATGGCTGTGATAATGAGGTGGGGGTGTGGGGTGAGGGAGGGGGGTAAACTGGAGCTGTTGCAGGGGCTGATGGGGTATCTGGCCCAGCATTCAGAGAGCTCATTTAATGGACTCTGAAATGACTGCGGGACGGGCCAATGGGATCAAGCTTTCAGAACTCCACCACAGACATGAGCCAGCACCTCCTGCTCCTAAAACACTCCACCGCTACCACAGACACGAGCCAGCACCTCCTGCTCCTAAAACACTCCTCCACCACCACAGACACGAGCCAGCACCTCCTGCTCCTAAAACACTCCTCCACCACCACAGACACGAGCCAGCACCTCCTGCTCCTAAAACACTCCTCCACCACCACAGACACGAGCCAGCACCTCCTGCTCCTAAAACACTCCTCCACCACCACAGACACGAGCCAGCACCTCCTGCTCCTAAAACACTCCTCCACCACCACAGACACGAGCCAGCACCTCCTGCTCCTAAAACACTCCTCCACCACCACAGACACGAGCCAGCACCTCCTGCTCCTAAAACACTCCTCCGCCACCACAGACACGAGCCAGCACCTCCTGCTCCTAAAACACTCCTCCGCCACCACAGACACGAGCCAGCACCTCCTGCTCCTAAAACACTCCTCCGCCACCACAGACACGAGCCAGCACCTCCTGCTCCTAAAACACTCCTCCGCCACCACAGACACGAGCCAGCACCTCCTGCTCCTAAAACACTCCACCGCCACCACAGACACGAGCCAGCACCTCCTGCTCCTAAAACACTCCACCGCCACCACAGAACCTCTACAGGAACCAGATGGTCGACTCCTGTATGCCACCTCCCTCGCTTTCCCCCCCCCCACCTCCTCCCCACTGTAGCAGGGTCCTGTTGGTGATGGAGCATTCACAACACGCAGCAAACTGAAAGGTTTCATCTTCAGTGGTGGACAAACAGAACTACCGATGTTAAGTTCTGGAGAATCTGTTCCTGTGCTCTGACACTTCTGTGAATTTGAATTCTTCGTGCATCCACCCCTTAATCTCTTCCACTAAATGACTAATCTAAGTACTCATCTGAGCTCACTGCTCTCAGACTGAAGAGGCAGTCTAACAGCCGGTCCCTTAATGGAGGCTAATGCTTCGCATCGCGCTGCAAACGGTATCGACTGAAACATTAGAGAAGGTTTGCAGATGAACGCTTGCGCGTAGAGGACATGCAGGATCAGAACAACAGAAGGGCTGCATGGATCCCATTGAGCCGGTTCAGTCCGGTCATGTCCAGTTCTGTCCGGACATGCGAGACGTTTCTCTCAGCTATCTGGACCGGATGGATCCGGTGTATCGATCAGTCTGGGTCATCAAATGCCAAGAACAGCGAGTGCAGCCAATGAGATGGAAGCACGAGATAAGGGGCCAATGAGAAGGAAGCAGCTGATAACAGGCCAATGAGAGGGAAGCGGCTGATAACAGGCCAATGAGAGGGAAGCAGCAGTGCACAGAGCCAGACACTGTGTGCAACCCCTAACCATTACCCTCGGAACATCTGCACATGACAAAGAAGGTTCCACCCATCCACCCAGGGGAGAACAGCATTACACAGTGCACTGGAGGCTTAAGAGCCTGGAATATGGAACGCTAAAATCTTTTAAACAGCAGAATCAGTAATTGAGTTACAAGAGACCGCGCTAATTAAATTATAATTATATAATTCTGTTTATGGGCGACTGGAGATTGGTTTTTAGCGTCACACCAGCCTTTTTGGTTATAATCGTTTAAATGTTATAATTACATGTTCACTTTCACTGCACAAAGGTAATTAAGCATAATTGCGCGCAATTAGGTGAAATTAAAAACAATCAGCCAGTGCAGGGTGCTCTTTAGTTAAGCAGTTTATCAGGTTCTTTACTTATTCCTTCCAGGTCGTAGGTCAGGTTTTTGGCCCTGCCTGTCTCATGCCCACTGGCCTCCCCTCTCTCCTCCCTGTTTAATGGATGGCCTGGCTGCAGAAATAAAATCAACTCAATTACTTTAGGAGATTATGGGAAGACGGGCCTGGGACTGTTCCCATTGGCAAACCCTCCGCTGGCCACTCCAGATCCAGATCAACAGCCCGACATTAAGATTCAGAACACAGTTCACTGCCTGATCGATAACGGCAATTCCACGTCTTCAAAATTCAGCTTGTTATCGCTTGCGGGAATTCACAGCGATGGCGCAAAGCGTGTTGTGTTGCCCCAGAGTGTATTTTTTTATAGGCAATCAATGCCTGAACTTTTCTTCTGTAAATGAGAAAAAATACAGCCATGGCTTAACATGCTGGAAATTAGTCATCCTCTGAAAACAGAACCAGGACAAAACTGAGGACGAACCTGCTATTTAGTGAAATATTTCTGTGAGAAAGGTGAGGAAAGAATCTTCTGAATTGCTGTGGCATTGTTGGGCATGGACACGGTTTTGCCCCATGTGCAGATTCTGGGGGCGACTCTGCAGAGTCAGTCAGCATTAATGCTGAAGCCTATGGACTGGCCCCCCAAACTGGTGCGTTCATCACCACACCGGCCACAACAGTCTGCACGAATAAACAACCTTTTATACCCCCCTGCCACCCCCCCCCCCCCCCCCACCCCCCACTCCACTGTTTTCTGGAGATCGCGCCCACCAATCAGCACGTTTTACAGACTCTCCAAGGACACTTGTTAACGTTTCCAAGTCGATATTAATCGCCTGATTGTTCCCCGAGGCCTTGGGGGCAGAAGAGATACAACAGAAGCCCGTTATTCTGTCGCCTGAAACGCTCGCGGGGAGAGCCGTTCTGTAACAGAGTTTAATGTCTGAAGGCGAGGGAGCAGTGTGTTCCAGAGACAGAGAGAAACACTGAGCCGTTACAGCCATTAACCCCCCCCCCCCAGCCTGCTCATTTCACACTGCGCTGTGCTAATCTCACGCTAGCCTTAATGACTGTAAGGGAATCAATAAAGGCTTCCTCTTTACAGAGCGCAAGTTAAAAATGCTTCAGTGCGATTAAAAGTAACTGCATTTGGCCAAAGAAGAATAAACTGTGCTGGACTGGTGCGTAGGGCTGAAGAATGACGCTGTAGAAAAAAAACCCTTTTTACTTGAACACATTCTGTGGTCAAACACACCTTTTATCTTAAAACTCTCTCAGTCAAACACATCTTTTACCTTAAAACTCCCTCTGGTCAAACACACCTTTTACTTAACATTTTATACACATATTAAGCACCTGTGGGTTATTTATAACAGCTGGAAAAGAACAGCTGGCTGTAACTGCTTTGAATTGAAACCTGTGGAATTCTGGGGGATGTAGTTCCAGAGGCCAGTTCTCTAACCTGCAGTGAAGTGAGGGCCTGAAGTGTCTCACTCAGAGATGCAGCAGGAGATGGGAGATGAGACTGAATGATTCCTCTGTCCCGCAGGCTGAGTGTGACAGAGGGGTGATGAAGCGTCACACGTGCGGTTAGTTTCTCCGCGAGGAGCTGATTTCGCGGGCGAGGCGGAGACCCTTTGTTACAGGACAGGCCTTTTTCGCGGGACCTGTCCCAGGCCCCAAAACAGCACAGAACCCAGAAAGGGAAACAAAGAGCACTGCAGAGAGGGTGATATAGCCGCTGGAGCTCACGCCCGCGGGTCTGGCAGCGCCAACAATGCAGCTTCAGAAACAGGGCAGCGGGGGCCACGTCCCACAGAATAACTGCAGACCAGGCGTGCCCCCCCAGGCATGTGCACCGCTCACCGTGGGGGGGGCACCGCTCACCGCACCCTTATCAAACTTTGTGTGTGGGGTTTGCATGTTCTCCCCGTGTCCATGTGGGTTTCCTCCAGGTACTCTGGTTTCCTCCCGCAGTCCAAAGGCATGCAGGTCAGGCTCAGTGTAGAGTTAAACTGCCTGTAGGTATGAGTGTGTGAGCAAAGTGTGTGTGTGAGCGAAGGCCTTGAGCCTCTCACCCAGTGCATGCTGGGATAGGCTCCAGCCCCCCTGCGACCCTGACCAGGAACTGGATAATGCATGGATGAATGGATGGACGGATGGATGGATGGGTGGGTGGACTCACGGATGGATGAATGTTTTGATCTTGCCACACTTGATCTTGATCATGCTGCTGCGTGTGCTTGAAGGTGTCCTGTGCTTCTCAAGTTTGCCGAGGGATTCGCATTAATCTCTGTTTGCAGAGGCGATTACTAGAGATGGAATCCAGTAATGACATCCAGCCAGGGATCAGAGCACGCCCTCAATACACTCTGCAGGGGGCGGGGCTTCACCTCACAGAGAGTGAGGTCATTGGTACCCGGTGCTGTCTGTCATTTCCCCACAGACTCAGAGAGACGTAGTGCCACCATGTCTCAGAAGCGGAGACAGAGCAGTGCCTGTGCCCTGGATCTGCCAACCCCAACCGTCATACCCTACCCACAATGCCCTGGACCTGCTAACCCTAACCCTAACCGTCATACCCTACCCACAATGCCCCTCTTCAGCAGGGGTAGGGTTGAGCTCAGAACAGCCAGAGAGCGTGACTCTGCAGTTCAGCGGCTGAGCGCCTGCAGCAGGGAATCATGGGACACGTAACAGCTGAGGCTCCAGGACACACTCATCCTGACAAAGACCGGAGAAAGAGCTGACACACGCGGGGAAGACAGCGTGAGAGAGAGAGTGTGACAGAGGGAGGGAGAGAGACGGAGAGAGAGAGAGGGAGTGTGACAGAGGGAGGGAGAGAGACGGAGAGAGAGACACAAACACAATCAGGCGTGTGTGTGAAAACCCTGAACGGGCACGGAGGGGAGGAGATGCGTGACATAAACAGATATATTTAGCCTGGGGCAATCTTCAGCGAAAAGAGAGACCGGCAGAGGGAGAGAGGAAGGGAGAAAAAGAGAGAGAGAGAGGGAAACAGAGTGGGGAACAGAAAGAGAGAGAGAGAGAGAAAGAGAGTGGGGGACAGATAGAGGGAGAGAGAGAAAAAGAGGGAAAGAGAGGAGATAGAAAGAGAGTGACAGAATCTGAGAAAGGTAGGGGACAATAAAAGAGAGACAGAGAGAGGGAGATAGAGAAAGATGGAGAGAGAGAGAACAGGAGAAAGAGGTAAAGACGGAGTACGAGAGAGAGGGATGGAGAGAGAAAGAAAGAGAGAGAGATGAACACAATAGGTGAGGAATGAGATTGCATGATTATGCTCTTGGGGAGTTCATGTGATCCCAAGGAACTTGATGATGTCACAATAGGAGATGGAATCACATCCCCCCCAAACCCCCTACTGATAAGATACGGCTCACAGGAAGCTTTCCCATTGGCTGCCGCTTGGACAGTGTTGCTGAGTACAACCACCAACCAGGGCAGGGTGCTCCACACAGTTACCACAGCAACCCCTCCCAGGCAACAGCCAGGCAGTTACCACAGCAACCCCTCCCAGGCAACAGAGACCATTCCAGCTGTTAATGGTAAGTGGGGGGGGGGGGGGGCCCAAGGCCGGAAGCCCGATCAGTCTCCCCCCCCCCCTTAGAGCAGTCCAGCCCTGACTGCGCCCCGTCTGCGCCAGCTTCATTATGGGGGTGGTTATTACCACCCCACCCCCCGCCCCCCCCGCCCCCCAAGGCCGTGTCGATTCCCCCGCCGGAGAACGGCTCCATTTCACCTCTCTTCAGCCGTTGCACCCCTGAATTAGACAATCTCGATAACAAAGAGATGTGAGCACGCTCTGGTGTGTGCAAATTAAAACAACAGGGAGATGGGCGGGGGAGGGGGGGGCTAAGGGGGGTCACATGGGAATGAAGCCCCACACCAGCTGGCTTTGATCACCACATAATCCCCCCCCCCAAAACCTGGCAAAAACACCTCATTAGTGTTCATAGGGAATCCCTCCCTTCTGCCCACAACAACCCCCTGCCACACACACACACTCACATAACACACACATATACACTCACATAACACACACATATACACACTCACACATAGCACACAGAGGCAGGGGGTACTGTGTGACAGACAGGGTTTAGGGGTGCTGTGTGAGACAGACAGGGTTTAGGGGTACTGCTGCGTTTCACAGATGGAATTTGGGGGTACTGTGTGACAGACAGGGTTTAGGGGTGCTGTGTGTGACAGACAGGGTTTAGGGGTGCTGTGTGTGACAGACAGGGCTTATGGGTGCTGTGTGTGACAGACAGGGTTTAGGGGTGATGCTGCGTTTCACAGATGGAGTTTGGGGGTGCTGTGTGTGACAGACAGGGTTTAGGGGTGCTGTGTGTGACAGACAGGGTTTATGGGTGCTGTGTGTGACAGACAGGGTTTATGGGTGCTACTGCATTTGACAGATGTTTGGGGGAGCACAGTTCCGTAGGGTCCTACCTTGGCAGGTGAAGCACTTGACGTGGAAATGGACGTTTTGCACACGGACCACCTCCCCTTTGCACACCTCCCTGCAGCGGAAACAGTGGATGGGGGCGGAGCTTCTCCCACTGCCATAGGAGCTGTGCTGATAGGGTACTGCTGGAGACAAGAGGGCGGGCCGTTAGAGACCACGCCCCTAATGACACACACACACACACACACACACACACACTGTATATAACACACACGCACATACCTCATTACGCACACACACACACAGTATATAACACACATATCCCCTCATTACAGCATTACGTCAGAGTATTTGCGCACTAATCTGTTGCGAATGTGAGTTGCTCTGGATAAGACGGTCTGGAAACACACATGCAGCATTGCGTTGGGGTTGAAAGATCCACTTTCACAGAACGAGTGTCTGTTTCTCAGTATCACAAGTTCTGTGAAAGAGGGTCTGTTTCTCAGTATCACAGGTTCTGTGAAAGAGAGTCTGTTTCTCTGTATCACAAGTTCTGTGAAAGAGGGTTGGTTTCTGTATCACAGGTTCTGTGAAAGACGGTCTGTTTCTCTGTATCACAGGGTCTGTGAAAGAGGGTTGGTTTCTGTATCACAGGGTCTGTGAAAGAGGGTCTGTTTCTCGGTATCACAGGTTCTGTGAAAGAGGGTTGGTTTCTGTATCACAGGGTCTGTGAAAGACGGTCTGTTTCTCTGTATCACAGGTTCTGTGAAAGAGGGTTGGTTTCTGTATCATAGGGTCTGTGAAAGAGGGTCTGTTTCTCGGTATCACAAGTTCTGTGAAAGAGGGTCTGTTTCTCTGTATCACAGGTTCTGTGAAAGAGAAGAAGCCACACGTGCCCACCCTGCCATCCCTTTGTTAAATCGATCAGGCCTCCGTCACATCAATCAGAACGTCAATTCAGCCGCGATGCCTTCCAGACAACGATCGTTCATTTAGCAGATCAATCACCCGCTTCCTGTCCAATCAATCACCCAAACCCTATATTCATGTCTGAATTACCTTATACAACACTTTCTGCATGTTCTCCTCTCTAACATAGGACGTCCGTCCAGAGTGATCATATAAGAAATTATTATCATTTCATCCTTACCCTCTCATTCTGACATCGAGTGTAATAATTCAGATCAAGTGCAGCTACCTCATCCTTGAGCTGTTTATATATTCTGTTTTATTATTCATTCATTTTACATATTTCTTTTTATTCAGGGACAATGCACATTAATCGTTGTTACTGTAAATGTTGCAGCATTAGCCAGCTGGCTGCTTTTCAATGGGGAATAAGGGAAGAAGCCGAGGTTCTGGTTATTTACGTTTATAATCTCTTTAATTAATTTGGCTGCTTCTCTCATCGATAGAGAATCACTGGGCCAACATGGCAAGAGAATATACATCACAAATCAGAACAGCCACATAAGAACATGGGAAGGGAGCACAGACCATCAGTATAATTAGATTCATAAACACACAGTCAAATACTCAGCTAATATGGGAATTAATATGTGCATTAAGGTCACTGTCTTCCAGGTCAAAGGAGTATATGAGCCTGAAGTCCGGTGTTTCTGTCACCTCTACAACACCAGGACTACATTACCCAGAAGTCTCAGCAGAAGACTCCCAGGTGCGTTTGGATGCTCTCCTCTATGACATCACCCCCCTGGTGAACCAGAGGGTGTTTTTGAGTTCTGCCCAATTAAGCACGCGGCTCAGGGCCTCAAAGGTTCTGTCACCGGCCGGTGAGCATTGACCCGGAAAAACCCCGCTGGCATGGCAACAAAGGGAAAAAACATTCTAATCCTGGAAATTCATGAATAGGCCGGAATTCCATCCGTTCAGAGGAATTTCAGCAGAGCTGGGTCACAAGTTTGCCCTGAGATCGTGACCTCTGGCTGACTGCTGCCTGACCTTTAACCTCTCCCAGCCACAACCCTAAAAACTGCTTCCCCTCATGAGTCACGCAGATGCTGAACATGTCAGAACTGGGCCCGTAACCCGAGCAACGGAGAGGTTCTGGAACCTTCGCCTTCAGAGGCATTCCGAGTGGAGACAGCAGAACATTCCAGAAGAAAAGTGACAAAGAGGACACCGTGATGTGTGAGAGCGGAAAGAGAGAATCTATTCGACCGGAAAAAGGGCTGTCCAAAAAAATGCCTGTCCTACTGAAGACCTTTCAGTGACCGTAAATATTCAGATATTTAACTATTAAAAGAACTGATTTGCTATGCAGGCACATTTTATAAGGTCATTCCAAGGAAAGAAATTTTACACAGCACTGGTGAATTCCCAGCCAATCGAGTTCCTGGATACACAGATTTGCCTGAGAGGTAATCCAGCTATGACCTGCAGTAGATGTCAGTGCCCTGCCCTCGTGCTCCTGTGCAGTTTAAACCAGCCTGGCCCGATTCAGCAGCAAAAGTGCTTATTGCTATACCAGTCAGCTGATCAGGCGTGATCTTCGCTCAGTGAACGCTGCCAGATGCAGCCACGCTTTTAATGATGAGAGCAGGTGTAAATCTGTTCAACAGGGCATCTAAAAGCAAACAGGGTAGAACAGAATAGAAACAGTCCAGCGAATCACTGATGTGTGTCATTGTGAGGATGCAGGAGAGCCCGTCCAGAACCTGGAAAAGGTCCCGCACGAGCGATCTGACCTTCCTCGCAGGTAATTACCCTCCCGATGCTGGGAGCCGACCGGCTTCTTCGCGGACTGCGGCGTCCTTATTCTCGGGCAGTGCCTGGATCCCTGCCTCTCTGCACACCCTGCGCTGCTGCGTGAGCCTCCAGGAAGTCCAGAGCGGAAGACCGGTCTGTAATTCCCACTCTCACGGCGTGTTAGCGCCGTGTTAGCGCCACTGTTTCCTGCCACACGCTGGAACACCGCCACACGGTACCAGCCCTGCGCTATCAGCCCTGCGGTACCAGCCCCGCGGTATCAGCCCTGCGGTACCAGCCCTGCGGTACCAGCCCTGCGGTACCAGCCCTGCGGTACCAGCCCTGCGGTACCAGCCCTGCGCTATCAGCCCTGCGGTATCAGCCCTGCGGTACCAGCCCCGCGGTATCAGCCCTGCGGTACCAGCCCTGCGGTACCAGCCCTGCGGTACCAGCCCTGCGGTATCAGCCCCGCGGTATCAGCCCCGCGGTATCAGCCCTGCGGGCACGTCACACCGCTGCTCACCGACCGAGGGCGCGGCGGCAAAAACACCCCCCCCCCCCTCGGGCCGATAAAACACCCCCCCCCCCTCGGGCCGATAAAACACCCCAGGAACAGGATCACAATCCCAGGAACGGGATTAGGATCTCCAGGGCACGGAGAGTTAATTAAGGGCAGGAGAACGTGCCAGGCGACGAATCAGATAAATGAGACGGCAGGAAATGATCTCTATGGTGTTCATTTCTCCATTCTCACGGCTGGGAAAGCTCTATGGTTCTCACGGCTGGGAAAGCGCTCAGCAGCAGCAGGTTTCGCAGCGATAAGGAACACGGCAGGAGCAGCTGGTCCTCAGAGAACAGAATCAAAGCAGGACCAGAAACAGCCTGAGGAACTCAGAAACAGCCCACATGCTGAGAGACCTAAGCGCTGATAACCAACCCCCAACCACACACAGATACACACACACACACACTCACACTCACTCACTCACACACACACACACACACAGACAGCACTGTGATGACAGTTGCATTTCACTTCTAGCTGCTGTCAGAAAGCTCCCCGCTTACCTCAGATCAGGAGGGATTATCTGACAAATGAATTAAGAGTGCGTTCCTAAACCCAGAGGGACCCACTGTTCCCCGTCCTAGTGTTAGCCCCCTCCCAGCTCTGCTCAGACAGGTGCCCCGTCCTGCCCCGCCTGCTGAAGGGAGGCTGCTGGGATACCGGTGCGATCCCTCTGGGGTTAACGCACGCCGCAGCCACAGCAGCGCTCTCTCTGCCGTCTGACTGACGCGCTCTAAGAATCTGGCCCGTCTCCAGACGTCCTGTCCTGTCCCACAGCTCTGGGCCTCCTCTCTGATAGGCCGACCTGTCTCACACCACGGCCGGCACAGAGTCCGTTCGGGGGAAGGAGTAGGTGCTGCCCCAGTAATCCAATAAAAAAGCACAATCCGATCAAGACTCATCTGCAGCTGATCTACCCAACGATAAGCCCCAAAGGCGATTCCAGCAGGACATCTCACCAGTGATAAAATATTTATTATGTACTATAAATCATCACTTTGTGTGCCAGGTACTTGCGCTCTTTTTCCTGAGCTAAATTTGTAAACAAAGATTTCTGTCTCTAGAGTGTGAGTGTATGTGTGTGTCGGGGGGGGCGGGGGCGGGGGGGTGAGGTCTGTGCCAACGCGGTGCTGTCCCAGCTGGTCTCACAGGGCAGAGAGCAGGAGAGGATTCACATTCACACACACGGCCAAATTCCTGACAGCAGCACACCACCCTGCACCACCGCGGCCCCAGGTTCACCTCCTGTCCGTCAGCCTGAGTAACCTGGCAACGGGACGTTAAAGAGGGAGAGTGGGAGGGGCCAGCCGGGATTACCAGTCCCTGATCGCCTGACGGGAATTCTCTAAATTTCCGTTAATGGAGGGAAGCTCTTCCGTCCGGTCCGCATCCCGACGGGCGTTAGCGCTGAGCGCGTTTCCCAAGTCCCGCGAACGGAAACCTGGATTTACGTCTGATACGCCTGAGCCAACACAGAGACACATCCTCTCACCCCAGACACACACGCCTGAGCCAGCACAGAGCCAACACAGAGACACATCCTCTCACCCCAGAGACACACGCCTGAGTCAGCACAGAGCCAACACAGAGACGCGTCCTCTCACCCCAGACACACAGGGATAAATATAGCGCTGCTCTCCCCAACACAGAGACGCGTCCTCTCACCCCAGACACACAGGGATAAATATAGCGCTGCTCTCCCCAACACAGAGACGCGTCCTCTCACCCCAGACACACAGGGATAAATATAGCGCTGCTCTCCCCAACACAGAGACGCGTCCTCTCACCCCAGACACACAGAGATAAATATAGCGTTGTTCTCCCCAAGACCGTCAGCGTACGGGAACACATTAAAAAAAACACGCAAAAGAAAAAATTGCAAAAGTCACAAAACCCAAAAAAATGTGCAGAACACACATTCAGACGCAGGCCCGCTTTTCCCCGAACATCAGCGAGTTTTCCTGGAGCATGTGTCAGAAAAAAAAACCTCCCGCTTAACTTCTCGCTCCCCATGACAGGATTCTTCATGTGGATTAACGGGGGTGGGGGTGTGGGGGGGGGACCCCCCGCCAGACAGGACCAGACCCACCTGACGCTGAACACGGAGGGTGCGGTGACACCCTGTCCTGAGTTAAACAGGAGCAGCAGCCTCAGGCCTCACTGCAGGCGCTAATTTTACCGCGGTCTAAAAGCATGCTGGGAGATTAGGGGCTAAGAGGGTGGAGGGGATTTGGGCTGACAGGTTTAGAGAGGCTGAGAGAGTGTAAACAGACCGTGAGGTGAACACTCCCTCACGCCTCTTTCTAAAAAAAACCTCCTGCAGGACAGGCCTGTGGCAGGATGAAGCATCTACTTCTGATAACTGTGATTACACACACACTCCTGCACACATGCATACACACACACGCACACATGCATACACACACACGCACACATGCACAGAAGCACACACACACACACAATCGCATGCACACACACACACGTACACATGCACACACACTCGCACACACACACACATGCACACAAGCACACACACACACACAATCGCATGCACACACACACACACACACACGTACACTCGCACACACACACACATGCATACACACACACACACACACACTCCTGTACACTAAACCCTGCTGGGCTATCAGAGGGCACTTGCACGCACACCTGCCATCTGACGTGAACCCAGATGCAGCGGTAACATTGGTGTTAATCCCTGACCCTGCAGCATCTGCCCGTCCGTCCCTCTGGGTCAGAACTGGCCGTTATACACCAATCTGCCCGTCCGTCCCTCTGGGTCAGAACTGGCCGTTATTCACCAATCTGCCCGTCCGTCCCTCTGGGTCAGAACTGGCCGTTATACACCAATCTGCCCGTCCGTCCCTCTGGGTCAGAACTGGCCGTTATACACCAATCTGCCCGTCCGTCCCTCTGGGTCAGAACTGGCCGTTATAAACCAATCTGCCCGTCCGTCCCTCTGGGTCAGAACTGGCCGTTATACACCAATCTGGACCGAGCTCCAGTGCCCAGCTCCCTGTCACAGGGGCACGGAGCTGTTCACAGTGACGGGTGTTACAGCTCGTTACTATTTTATATCGAACTCTCTCTAATAAAATAAAGCACGGCGCGTTTGAAGGGCAGCTGTGCTGAACGCTAAGGGCAGGGTGGATGTTCGTCCAGAACGTTCAGTTTCCAGGAATCAATTCAAAAAGATAATATGGTCACGTCGGGGAGTTCTCCAAACGAACAGCATTTTTCAGGGTTTGCCGCAGTTTGATCTACATTTTCAGTTGCTGTGCTGTGAGTTTTCTATATATATATATATATCCTTTTCCCCAGCTGAAATGGCAGTTATACTTGTAGGCCAGATTCAGAACGTCCTCCGTAAATCCAGGAGAAATCAGGCAGGCATGAAGTCCCCTCCAGAGACCCCAGCCACAGTCTGCCAGCTGAACTGTGCTCATCTGAGCAGGACAGGCAGCCTACAGTACCTGTGCTCAAACCTGTGCTCAAACCCAGCGCCAGAGAGGGACAAGCTCTCAAACAACAGCACATTCTGCCACATCAGCTCTGTCACGTGCTGTCCCTGACGTTTAGCTACCGCCTCACACACAGAAGGCTTCAGGGTTAATCCCGTCTGGTGTCACACAACAGAGGAATCCCTCAAACAGGGTCTGATGTCTACGGACAGTGAACCCAAGAGAGAAGTTGGCCAGCGTTAGCTGTGAACTTTCACAGAGTTTTCCCTTATCGTGGTGAAGGTGGAAGGCCTGTTGTATGTCCCCAACTCACAGGAAAACGTCTCACATTATTTCCGCCTGTATCGATAAGCGGTGACTCATGCTCGATTGCCCGGTGACACGGCGACTCTCCCGAGAGACAGAGATGATATCACTCCTAACCAATCATCATTCGGAATACAGGCGACATCATTCCACAGTAATCGTCGTTCCGAAAAGAGATGCCACCATTTCTCAGTCCTGCTGTTGCTTCGTGGTGTGCTCCTGTCCTGCGTAGGTATGAAATGTGTTCAAGACGTGCTAAAGCCTCACGCATTTCCTTCCACGAAAGATTTATGGATCAGCAAATCTCAAAGCCTTGTGAAACGCTGGGTTTTCTTGTGGGTTCCTTCTCCCAGGGTTACAATGAGCTCTGCCTGTTTTTATTATCATACGTGCATATTTCTATATTTCAGGCATTTATCCACAGTGGATAACACAGCTCACACTCTCTCACACACGGTCCATTTATACAGCTGGATGGTTCCTGAAGGATAAGTACGTTGCTCAAGGGTAGTAACAGTAGTGCCCTACCTTGGAACCAAATCCAACATTTAACTTACAAGCCCAGTCAAAGAAAGACACTGCCACCCTAACCGCTTTCTTTATCATTTTCCATTCCTTCTGTTTTTTCCTGTTCTCATATCACTCCGGGCCCTTGTTCAGTACATCTCGTGGTCTGTGTGATGTCACTTCCTCTCCGTGTATAAAATAAGAACTCAGCAAAGAGTCAGCACTTTAAAAAATAATTTTTTTTTTTTTCCAAACATGCACCTAAGTACTGAGACCCTGGTTCACAGAAGTACGGGGTGACAAATGAAGATTAAAGATTAAAGATGATAAATTCCTTATTTTCATCATCCGTCATCTAAACTAACCATGAAAAATAAGGTCAGTGTTACAGCAAAGGAAAGGCGATGAGAATGGAGCAGCGATGCAGGAATTATAACGCTGCTTTGAGAGACTGCTCTGTTCTGTGCACACTGTTATAAATGTGCGCTTTTACATAACGCACTAATGCCCTCTGCCACCTGGGAGCTTTTATTTCAGCCCCTTCCCTGGATCCGCGAGGAGAGACCGGAGAATAATGCCTCTGTTCCAGGCGCTGTGGGAAAAAAATTACTTTTCATCAGGAGTTACTGAACTGAAGCCCTGACCAAGCAGCGCTCCTAATGTTCTCACACACACACACATATACATACACACACACACACACACACACATATATACATACACACACACACACACGCACATATACATACACACACACACACGCACACACACACACACGCACACACACACACACACACACATACACACACACACACACACACACACACACACACACACACACACACACACACACACACACACACACGTGCACGCACGCACGCAGGCACACACACTCAAATCAGCTCGGATTGGACTGGTGGGGGTGGGGAGGTTATCTTTGGCCCTTGGGAGGGGGGGGATGTGGGGGGGGGGGGGGGGGTGATCCGTCAGAGATTTACGGGGATCTTTACACCAGCCGAGGACGTGAGCGAAGGGTCAGATCAGACCTGATGGGCGCATGATTGGTTAGACGACATCATTTGAAGGTCGAGCTGAAAGAGTCCCATAGACCCGCCGGTCTGCCTGTACCACAGACAGACACACTCACGCCTGTGAAATCACACACATGCACTCTCTTAAAGGCACAGAAACACCTGAGCCCCACACAGCCCCCTGCTGTACACCATGGGGGCCAGTGATGGGCTCCTCCTCTATAGCCGGGTTCCTGTCAAATGTTTTTTTTGTCATTGAGGAGTTTTTTCTCCCCAACGTTTGAGGGTTTTTCTCCCCGCTGGGAGTTTTTCCCTCGTGCTAATTGGGGGTTCAGGCTTGGGTTTGGCTCTTTGGCTGCTAAGCTGTAAAGCGTCTCTGTGACATTTTTCCATAAAAAGCACCGTACAAATAAAACTGATTTGATTTGAGCCAGGGGCCCTTTCTGGTCACGGTTCCGCCGGGCCCCTGTCGCGGTCGGTGCCATCTGTGCCCACACCGGTGCCATCTGCACCCACACTGGTGCCAGGACCCGGCTGCCTAACTTGGCACCGGTGCCGCGTGGTCACGACACTCCGGAACGCTCGACCCGAGAGCTTCCCGCGCGTCTGGGGGGGGGGGGGGGGGGGGGGCAGCTCGGCTCGACGCAGAGCAGAGGGAGACGCCATGCGCACCTTCCAGAATCTCCCCTCAGACAGCCCAGCCCCGCAGCGGAATTCTCTCCTCCTCCACCTCCTCTCCAGTGTCTATCACATACCCATAATTCCCTGCTCCTCATAACCAAATGCTGCTGCAGGGAACAGCTGTATTTGGATTTACTTCTCTCTCTCTCACTTCCTTTATTTCCATCAACAGTTCTCTCGTGATTCCCTCGCCTCTCTCTATCTCTCTCTAAAGCTTTCTCCCTCTTTCTGCATCCCTCCATCTCTCACGCTGTTCTTTCTGTGGTGTAAACCTGGTGTTGTGCTGGCAGACAGCCAGAGTGGTGCTGTGTGCCAAAGACCATAGTCTGCACTTCTGCATGATCCTGGGTCTCCCTCCCCCCCTCTCTTTCTCTCCATTTCTCACCCCCTTATCTTTCTCTCCCTTTCTCCCTCTCTCTCCATTTCTCACCCCCTTATCTTTCTCTCCCCTTCTCCCTCTCTCCATCTCTCACTTCTCTCCCTTTCTCTCTCTCACTCTCTCTCATCTCTACCTCCCCCCTCTCTCTCTCTCACTCTCATACAAAAAGATTATGATGAACAAAAAGTCCATTACATAACAAAAGAAATCACAGCTGATGGGTCTGCTGTGAAACTTGATAAAATACTGCAGGAAACACACTGTATACAAAGCCTGTCGATGGCGCATAATGATGATGTCACAGGTCACCACTGCCAGTCCCGAATGACCCGGCAGTACTCTGTGCAGGACAGGGTGTCTGAGCGGAGCAGGTCTGTGTGCAGGTCAAACGCAGGGCACACTGGCACAGTACCCGAAACCATGGCACTGCACCTGAGCTGCTTACCAGTGCCACTCCAGGGTAACCATACTGGCTAATGCTGCATTACAGCTCTGACTGAGAGCCAAACTGGCACGTTCACCATGGATACGAAGCCCCTCCCCCACACACCAGCATCATAAATTCATACATTAGCTGCATGTCAGTGATAATGTACAAACAATAAAAGTAATAAACGTTATTGGATAAGCTGTGTGCGTATGTGCATGTGTATACTATAAGTGTTTGTGTGTGTGTGTGTGTGTGCGTGTGTGTGTGTGTCCGTGAATTTTCCAGAATGTTTGTGTTCCACTCAATGAACCAATTAATTGAGGCACCATTAACACACCTGCACCTCAAGCCCAGGCTAATGGAAATATGAGATGGAAAAAAGAGAGTGGGAGAGAGAGAAAGAGAAAGTGGGAGAGAGTGAGAGAAAGAGGAGAGACAGAGAGAGGGAAGAGAGGGAAAAGGAGAAAGAGAGAGAGAGGGAGAGAGAGAAAGACAGAGTGGGAGAGAGAGCGATAAAGAGGAGAGAGACAGAGAGAGAGAAGAGACGGAGAGGGAGAGAGAGTAGGAGAGAGAAAGACAGAGTGGGAAAGAGAGAGATAAAGAGGGAGAGACAGTGGTGACTGTGTGAGATTTAGGGCTGAATGGTGGACAGGAGTCGGAGGACTCAAACAGTACGCGGATCTGTGTAACTGCATTGCATTAGCGTTAGCCACAGGGCCACTGTGACCAACGGGCTGAGAGATTGCTCTGTGTGACAGGCCGCTCCGTTTGATTCAGTCCCTCAAAGGGTGAGTGCACAGCAGGTGTGGCGAGCCGCTCGGGTCTGCGGGAGATTGATAAGCCTGATCTGTGAGCGATTGATAAGCCTGCTCTGTGGGCGATTGGTAAGCGGCTCTTTTGGTGATTGATAAGCCAGCTCTGTGGCCGACTGATAAGCCTGCTCTTTTGGTGATTGATAAGTCTGCTCTGTGGGTGACTGGTAAGCCTTCTCTTTTGGTGATCGATAAGCCTGCTCTGTGGGTGACTGACAAGCCCTGCTCTGTGGGCGATTGATAAGTCTGCTCTTTTGGCGATTTATAAGCCGGCTCTGTGGGCGATTGATAAACCTGCTCTTTTAACAACTGATAAGCCTGCTCTCTGGGTGAGTGATAAGCCTGCTCTGTGGGCGACTGATAAGTCTGCTCTGTAGGTGATTGGTAAGCCTTCTCTTTTGGTGATTGATAAGCCTGCTCTGTGGATGATTGGTAACCCCTGCTCTGTGGGCGATTGATAAGTCTGCTCTGTGGGTGACTGGTAAGCCTTCTCTTTTGGTGATTGATAAGTCTGCTCTGTGGGCGATTGATAAGCCTGCTCTGTGGGCGATTGATAAGCCTGCTCTGTTGGCGATTGATAAGCCTGCTCTGTGGGCGTGCAGGAGAGCCGTGTAAACCGCAGAGTACCTCAGGCTGAACCACATCAGCGCTGATCGCACTCCGCTCAGAGCAGCGCCCGGCCGCAAGCGCCCCGCCCGTCTGCAGTTCTCTGACGCCGTTCGACTTCCGCTCCATCATGATGATGACTGTACTTCAGATATGAAAGTGCCACCCAATCACAGCATCCTTTAAAAAGGAGGAGCTTTCTCTGACGCTGTTCAGCTGCTCAGTGAGTGAGCGACCTTTAACCCTTAACCCCGAGCATGCTGCAGCTACACCATCCAGAGAGGCGCCTGACCTGACCCACTTCAGTCAATATGCAGGTGCATAAATGTGAAATATGTAGGCTGTGTAAGGGCATGTGCTACGCTAATAAATAATTAAAGGAAATAAGCTTTTGAAACTAGTGCAGCAAGCACAAGGTCGTAGCGCCGGCATAAATGCAGGGAGTTTTTCTTTTCTTTTTATGCTTTTTTACTCATTAAAATTCAGGCTGATATTAGCACTGATAGTTCAGCTCGAAGAGCCCAGCATTGTCCTGACAGCACCACACTCTGGGGGCGGAGCCTCGCCCAATCAGCTGAGCACCGAAATTCCACCGCCTCACAATAGAATTCCAAACGTTTCCACGGCGATAATGGAACCATTCAAACACAGAGAGAGAGGCCATCAGCATCACATGCCACAGACTCACTGCAGGGGTCAACATGTCAACAGCTCCGATTATGGCACTGCTACAGGAAAACATGGTGAATAAACAACAGCTTACTTAGTCTGTGTGGCCACTGGCTGACAGCACTCAAACCTACACAAGCTGCTCCAGCAAACAAATTTTTAGAGGTCTTTTATCGGTCTAATATGCTCTCCTGCAGTAACAGTCATTACACTACAGATCCCCACCATGCGGAACAGTTGCACTTTGACCTCTGCAGCACAGAGCAGAAGGAGCAGGAGCTTCATTAGCCAGGGAAACCGACTGTGTTTTTCCTTATAATATTTATAATATTTCCTTATAATGACACAATGTGCAGTGCTGTAAACACACATATAGCTGAAGTGCACACTCATGCTGATTAGGAGCACCAGTGCCAGGCCAGCACACTGACATCATCAGACTCTGCTGAAACGCCAGAATAAGAAACACACACACAGCAATAAGCAGGAATGGGCCGGCTTCTGCACTGAGAGGGTAAGGAGCGTTCCTTTACATGACTGCTGTGTGTGTGTGTGTACATGTGTGTGTGTGAGAGTGTATGCGTGTGTGTGTGTGTGTACATGTGTGTGTGTGTGTGTGTGTGTGTGTGTGTGTGTGTGTGTGTGTGTGTGTGTGTGTGAGTGTATGCGTGTGTGTGTGTGCGGTGTGTGTGTGTGTGTGTGTGTGTGTGCGCGATACTTGGTGTACTGTATTCGTGTAAGAGTGGGCCCCAGGGAAAGGCTGGTAAGGAGTCGATCGGATTCCCCGATTCCTGAAAAATCACATCGTCACACTGCTGACGGCACTGAAGCAAGTCAATGCATTCGAGTCATTACCTCATCAACACCACAGTGTGCATTCGAGTCATTACCTCATCAACACCAGAGTGTGCATTCGAGTCATTACCTCATCAACACCAGAGTGTGCATTCGAGTCATTACCTCATCAACACCACAGTGTGCATTCGAGTCATTACCGCATCAACACCACAGTGTGCATTCGAGTCATTACCTCATCAACACCACAGTGTGCATTCGAGTCATTACCGCATCGACACCACAGTGTGCAGCCCATAGGGACCCAGCTTATCCACTGGCGGTACTGCTGGGGATACCAGGCTATTGATACTGATCAGTGGTGGGTCTGTAAACACGGCTGTCCCCTTGGATGACTGTTAAACAAGCCACAGGAATGCTGAAAAACAGCATATGTGATCCTCACCGGTCACTGGTCACATGATCACTGGTGACATCATTGGCACAGCAACAGCGATGGAGACATCACCCGACTGAGTCACAGACACAGAGAGAATCTGCACAGGTAAGGTCCTTACAGCAATACATCTACAGGGTCTACTTTATGCAAAAAGCTTTGCAGAGGTCACAGCCACTGCAATGGAGTATCTATGGTGTCCCTTGGAACTCTGGGAATGCCTGCCCTCCCCTGTGGAAGTGTCCAGTGAGTCAGGTGGGGGTGGGGGTGGGGGTGGGGGTGAGGGTGGTGCTTGGGGACAGGTAGAGCTGTCTCTCAGGATGATTCAGGTAGCTCTCCACACAGGGGGACCAAATCCACCTGCAGAAGCGGTCACCAGGGCCTCCTAACATTCAGTGATAAAATCCTGTCTTTCCTTTTTAGCCAAGCAGGCAACAGGTGTGTTTGTGGAAAATTCTAAAAGGAGAGCTGACAGGGGTGACTTTGACAAAAACCCTAAAAAAAATTCCAGACAAATAAGACCTGACATAAGATAAACGAAGTTTTACAAGTCCATTTCTAAAACCGCACATTGCGCTGCAGTGACTATACGTTTATGTTTACAGATTGTCATAATTTCAAATGTCCGTTGAGTGCAAATCGCTGCTCCCTTGGAGACCGGCTATTTCCGAGTAAGCGCGAGGTAACCAACTTCCTCTCTAACCTTCCCCGTCATTACTCAGCGATTGCTGCAGCAGGGGTGTTACAAATGTCGCCGCTGGACGGATTTGTTGCGTAGAATAATCACAAGACCTAAAACCATCAATCCCCTCGCGAAAGCAACACAAAACTCCACTCCCCTTCGACCCCGCCCTACAGTTCCGCGCTATGTCCCACCGGACCGCTGTGTGGAAGTCGGCAGAAATCGCGCAGCTCAGCACTGCACGAGATCTTCAGTGAATATTTAAGGTTCAAATTAAGATGCTTTAACGCGAATAGGACAAGGTACAGGAAAACATAACACCATCAATGCTATTTTACTTGAGCTCATGATAAGACCAAAAAGAGGATGGCAAAATTATTCAGAGTGCATGTAAGAATGCAAGTAAGTTAGCCACTTGCGAAAAAGAAATACATACCACCGTTTTCATGAAACTATAAGTGTTCTGGCACTGGCATAAGCAAGAAGCAAACTAGCAAAAACGTCTCGAGACCAACTTTATGCGAGCGATGCACCGCGAATCACACAGGCGCGCTCGCACGCATGCCCGCACGCGCGCAAGCAGACGCACACACACGCACGCACGCAAGCACACGGCATTCTATACACAAAAGTATTTTGCATTTTCTGATTTTTCATTTAGTAGGGAAATGGCAAATCTCCGAACAATCGCAGCATCGCACAGAACACGCGCAGACAAAGAAACGGGCAAGGTGAGGTGGAGCAGTGGAGCGCAGACAAAAGCACAGGTGAAACGCGCTACACTCAGTCCCAGTCTGTTTTCATTTCAAGTAAATTATCCCTCTGTACATGTTGGGACCATCCCTATAATTTCCCCTTTATGGAGCGGTTGGGAAACATATTTTTAGCATTTCAATTAAACCGCGGCTGACATACAATAGCTAATCTTGCTACATTACCCGAGAGGGTGTATCTGGTGGAGTTCGGTCCCCCGTAAATCTCCATCATTCTCTTCATCATAATCGTTCAGTATCGCACTGCCTCGCTCTCCACTTCCCTCAGTCGTGTTTCTCATCACGCGGGGCAATGCATAACACAGACCACAAAAAGACGCGCAGAATTATATACTTACCACTAGTGCTCATGGTGCAGAAATGCTCTCATCCAAATCGGCGCGCTACGATAATAAGGTCCTCCGGAAACGCAACAATAATTCGTGTGTTTAAAAAAACTTAAGCTATTTTCTTTGCCTGCTTCTATGAAATAAGAACAATTACATGACAAATTAGATCATTTCACGTAAAAAAAAACAAGCTGTAATTAGAAAAAAACTGTCCATACAGAGCTCCCCCGCACTTGAATAACGCGATTCTCGTCTGTCCGGTTTCGAGGAGACGGACAAGGTGAAGAGACCTGGAATGGGATTGTAACGCTGGGATGTTCCCTGCGCGAGGAAGCCGATTACAACGGCGGTCTTGCTGTGACAGTGCCGGTAGAGAATTAGGCTAAATCCCGGATTGCAGAGGAGGTACAATGCTGCTCAGTCACATTCCATCTCTACTTGATATTTGTCCACCGCTGGCAGAGAAACGCGGTCGAATCGGCGCTGCTAGGCGCTGCCACCACTCTCCAGCGCGAGCCTTTCCCTCTGATGCGAGAGGCGCACGAGCCCATCTTCGGCGGAGCGACGTCAGAGGCACAGAGCTGGCATGCGAGCGCCGAACAGCGTATAAACGCACACTCCCCTTTTTTTCTCCTACGGTCATACTTCAGTGAAGATGTCGTCACGGGTGTTCGTTATTTATCATTCTCGTGAGTATTCATGAGTATATATATACTCCTCATATCAAGTATTAATGAGTAAAAAAACACGTCACCTTTAAAATTAGTTTAAGCAGAAATTAGTTTAATAAATTATTATTATAGTAATAACAAAAACAGTTGAACATGACCGCGATGATGGGAATTATGAGGGTGATGCTTACTAAGAATAGAACTACTATTGTTATTTGGTAGTATATTGAAACTGGTTTGAGATCAAAGTGAGTCTGAATCTTCCACTTTTTCACTTTTTTTTAGAAACCTTTATTACCAACATATGGTATATGGCGACATCTTGTGGCCACGAGGTATTATGTTTTGGTCAAAGGAAGGGGAACGTCAAGGAAAACCGTCCAAATCATGGATGCCATGTTGGAAAAATATATCAGCTGCGCTACTCGGGACGTACCTGTCACCTGTTGTGTTCGATGTCCTTTTTAGATATCAAGCCTTTTTCCTCACGCGGCAAGCCGGAATGAGCCTGCGTGAATAAAAATGTCAAATAACAGTAACTATAACAAATAAATTTGTTAGGCAAATCAGAACAAAATGCAAATACCTGAAGATGTGATATATTGCCTCCTTCAAATGTGCTTGATGCAAATAATTGTTCAGAGTTGTTCCCAAACTGTGAGCTGGAACCACACGAATGGCAGAACACGTCCACTAATTGGGTGGCATTGGCTTGCTCCTAATTCTTTTAAAACTTGGAGCACGTGTGCTCCTTATAAAAAATGTTAGCGTAGCGCCCAGAAAGGAGTCGAGTTGGATTGCAGTGCATGAAAATATCTTATTGTATATTAAACACTTTCGATTGGCATTAACACCAGTCAGACTAAATATTCTATTAGTTACATAGACCGCACAAGTTAGAATATGAATGGGGCTGTTTTGACGTGAAAAACAGTGAGTAAAATTAATATGTTACTCACAGAAAACAATTAATTTTTTTAACTGAATGCTTGAAAAGGAACCCCTGCTGTAGAACATATCACAAACGGTACGTTTTAAAATATACAAACTACTTGAGAAAATACGAAGACAAGGCGTCATCACATTTTGTTAATGACTGGCAGGTGTTTTCATAGGGGCGATAGGTCTGTCACTCTGTTTCTTTATTCTTTTTTTAGATCGTCTGACCTGGGCTCTGCTGGAAGCGCGGCCCGCTGCGGCTTTCTGCAGCTCCCCGTGGAAACAGCGCTTCTGCCGCGACGGAAACGGGACAATGGAGGGATGTGCGCGTCGCCCCGGCCGCCGCACTCACAGCTCGCGACCCGAGAGCGGCTCCTGGGCAAAACTGACATGTTCAGCGAAAGGGATGCAAACGTGAGCCACGGTCTGCGTCGGCTAAGGTGGCCACCTTACAGCGCGAGCGTAAGGTCATCTGCGAAGTTATAGTGCGTTCGACAGCAGGCAAAGCTACTTTACGAACCACGTGATTACAGCAGAGATGGTTCTTCTGTCTTTCAACTAACTGCGCGCATTCACGATGCATATAACACCGATCCTTTGTCTTTTGTTCGCGAGTACACCGGTCACGCGTTTGTTTGTGACCTGCTGTCAGTCTTTAATCCACAAAGAGCAGGCCAAGATATTTATGGCGAACGTTTTGTTCAGCTGTAATTTACACTGATCTCTGCCAAGCCCTTATCACTTCAGGACCCGCGGCAGCTGGCGCAATCAGGGTGAAGTTCATCGGGGCACCGGGAAAATCTGCAGAGTTTTATGTTTTAGGATGCTCTGATCTGGCTTCCCGATAAAGGAAGAAAAACGAATCGTGGAGAACAATTGTGCTGCAACCCACAAAAAAGGACGCGACTGAAAAACAGGAAGTTGGTCTTCCTGATGGCGCCATCCAGGGGAACAAGCTCAAAGTGCCTGGCTGTCAGATTGATCGTTATCTCGCGACACGCCCAAACTCTTCTTGAGCAAAGCGCTGTTTCTGGAGATCTACCTGTCTGTATGTTTTCATTTTAGCCCTGATTTGGCACAGCTGATTCGACTAATTAGCTGCTCAGTGAGATCTGTGTCTGTTGAATGAGATGTGCTTTGTTATGGTTGGACTGAAAACATACAGGATGACAGATCTAAAGGAACAGGGCTGGACAGCCCTTGTCAGAGGTGGAAAGTCCAGGGGTCAGAAGGTAAAAGTCCTGTCTTGTCTTTCTTCTGCCCGTGAACTCAGCCAGCTGATTTTGCTGATTAGTTCTACTTCCTGGCAGAAGAACCGCGCTAATCAGCAAATCCAAGTGATAGCAACACAATCCCGTGGGACTTTTACTTTGTGAACCTGGATTTTCCTCCTCTGGCCCTGGCGTATGGTGAAGATGGGCCTACAGGCTCATGGCGGTTCATGCAGGTCGTGATTGGGTAACGTTTCTCTGGCTTTGCAGACCCGAGGAAGTGACCTTTTCCTCTTTTTTTTCTCCCCCCAGACGCCCCATTGTGTCAACAACAGCGGGCGCTAACGTGCTAACAGTCGCCAGAGCCAGCGCCATAATACAATGAACAGGAAGAATAACATTACGTCATTATTTTATGATCCAGCAGAGAAGGGGGGACTTCGAGCATCAGGCGCTCGGTGCGTGCGCTGAGCTCACACCGCCGTCCAGTTGGGTTCTTACGCGTTCTCACAGCCCGCGATCGCCGCCAACTCTCTCGCCATCGTCCGGTTTCACAGCCAGGCCGTTTCGCTCTGCGCAGCCACCGACGGACGGATGACCCCGCCGACTCGAGCGCTGCGTTGCTATCTCACTCTGAAGGCCGGGATGGGGTTGCTTATAGAACAGCCCGATTAGACGGTCACATGGTCACAGACCTACGGTCACATGGTCACAGTCCTACGGTCACATGGTCACAGACCTCGCTGATATCCACGCTCAGAGCTGATGCTGTAACTGCAGGATGTGCCGTCCCGTCTGGAGTTGATATTTAACCGAGAGGGAAAAAAGGCAAGCTAGTGTCACAAGGAGGGACTTTGCATTGTCTTGAGAGAGAGAGAGAGGGAGGGAGGGAGGGAGAGAGAGAGAGAGAGAGAGAGAGGGAGGGAGGAAGAGCGGGAGAGGAAGGACCTGAGGGGAAAACTACACTGGTTATGAGAAACCGCAAAACAAAGTTCAGTGACCCAAACGCTACCTTTAAATCGGAAGGAATGAGCCTGAGGAAGAGGAGGCTCCTCTGGATTCTGTGACAGGGGTGTGGAATGCACTCAGGTTTGACTGGTGGGAATTCTCTGAGTGTCTGGCATGTGTTTGCTGCATGCGCTCTGTGAATGCCCAGGACAGGCATGTGTTTGTGCATGCGCTCTATGAATGCTCCAGGACAGGCGTGTGTTGCTGCATGTGCTCTGACTCTGTGAATGCTCCAGAACAGACGTGTGTTTGCTGCATGCGCTCTGTGAATGCTCCAGGACAGGCGTGTGTTTGCTGCATGCGCTCTGCGAATGCTCCAGGACAGACGTGTGTTTGCTGCATGCGCTCTGTGAATGCTCCAGGACAGACGTGTGTGGAATGCGACCGAGCGCTGTGAATGCTCCAGGACAGGCGTGTGTGGAATGCGACCGAGCGCTGTGTTGGGCATGCACGGCTCCTCTGCTGGAGACGTTCGTTACGTGGATAATGATCCCATTGTGCCGGCCCTGAGCCGGAACCTGCCCGTCCAGATCCACCGCCTCTGCAACTGCACTCGCATCTCAGGAAGTAACTGACATACTTCTCATTCCGGTCAGTTTTAGGGAAGCAGGGAAGTTAAAATGAAAGGCCCATTCACTGCAGTGCGTAATGTGGAGTTTACCTGTTCTTTGGTGAGCTAGGAAATCAGTTAAAATAAATACTCTGTCTCTCACAGCAATCAGGACTTATCAGTCCTATAAGCGTGCGGTTGAAAGATCCTTTTTGCCTGGTGACCTCTGCTTGGCTGTGTACCTCTCTGGACGCCCAGCGGGGAACTGCTGACCTGATTGGGCCAGAGGGGCCATCCCTGGGAGAGAGAGGGGTGTGAGAGAGCGGTCTGGAGACATTCCTGTAGAGTGGAGGATGGGGGCGGAGCTTAACCGTTTCCTCTGAGAGCTGTTTTTCGTGCCAGGACACGTAGAAACAGGGAGCGCTGAAACACACTCACACACGCGCACACACACACACGCTCACACACACACACGCTCACACACGCACGCAGTCCGCTCCACAGACAGAGGAGAATGACCCTGGCTCCAAACCTCCCCGTGCGACTCACCTCCCTCTGCGAGCCAGCCGGGCTCTGACAGCCAAATGAGGAACACACCGACACTACACAACCAGGAGGACAGAGGTACGTTCTGACTGTGTGTGTGCGTGTGTGTGTGTGTGTGTGTGTGTGTGTGTGTGTACAAGCTACGAGAGGGTGAGAAGTTTGGGCTCATGTGTCCCGGAGTGTCTGTGTCTGTCATTTTTTTACACACTGAAGCAAAAGGACAGGCGTGTGTTTTGTGTGCGAGAGACTGTTGCTGTTGACTTTCTATTTTCACTCACAAGTGAGACCAGGGAGAGCAGAGAAAAGATTGCAGGACTCTCTCTCTCTTTCTCTCTCTGTCTCTTTCACTCACGCACACAAGCTGAGGAAACCTAAGTTAATGACCGGACCGGTGTTTCCACACGTTTGTCTTTTCCTTTCCCGTGTTCTGTGCTGGGTTGGTTCTGTGCTGGGCTGGTTCTGTGCTGGGTTGGATCTGTGCTGGGTTGGATCTGTGCTGGGCTGGTTCTGTGCTGGGTTGGATCTGTGCTGGGTTGGTTCTGTGCTGGGTTGGTTCTGTGCTGGGTTGGTTCTGTGCTGGGTTGGCTCTCTGGTCGGGCTGGCTGGCTGTGGCATGCCGCTCTGGCTGTGTACTCTCAGAAAAGGTGCCGTTCTAAACTTAGAGCCCGTGCTGCGAGCTCATGTTACCGGCTGCCCTGTGCTCTCCATTGATAGCCGTGCTCTTTGGACAGGACCAGACAGGACAACAAACTCGCATTTCAACATAACCGAAGCACAGAGAGAAACACTGATTTGCAAATGAAAAATATTTTTAAAAAGTCCTCTTCATGAACATCAGAGGTCATTTTTGTCTGAACATGTCTGTCCGAATGTCTGTTGTTTTATCAGAGTGTGGTGACGTTAGAGAGTCAGTGAAGGCGCTGGCTCTGATTTTGTTTTCACTGGATTCACGTTAACGTGTTTACGGTGCCAGCTCCGGTGTGCTCAGCTGTGCCGGTTGGAGCTTCGTCGTAAACGCCCCCGGGCTCCAGACGTCTCCTCCGTCACGCAGACGGAAAAGCTGTTTCTCGGATCTGATTAGTTCCCCGCACTCCACCGGAAGCCGGGGAGATGCACGTTCACACCGGAGGTCTCTTCGGGCTGTTTACAGCAGCGATCACTCGCGTGAGTGGCTGAGATTTGATTACGAGCCGACTGATTGGCTCTCGATGTAAACAAGACGCCGTGAGGAAGGTTTTTGTCTCATTTGCTTGGTACGGCTTTTGTCCCGTTGGGGCGTGGGGGGGGGGGGGGGGGGCCAGGACAGAGGCCACTGTCAGGAGGACCAAACCATGTTCATCCCTGTTACCGTCATCTGGGTTTGATTAGTGTGGTCTGTATGGCTGTCCTGGGGGGGCCACACTGTGACATCAGCTATGGAGGAAACACAGAGATTAAAGCTCTCTTCCTATTGGCTCGCAATCCCAGTAGAGGTCACCCTTCTCCTCCTCTCCAGAGTAAAATCTTGTCTAAAGAACACCAGGTGAATATGCACAGGCATACACATCGAACATCTGCAGGGCAGTGTCCATTAGCAGTCATTAGTATAATGCGGATAATGCATAATGAATTACGGGAAATACAATGGAGACAAGTGTTCTGTGTGAGCGGCTCCTGGTCTGTGTAGTTATGAGTTGATGGACAGTAGGAGAGAAATGGAGCACCTGGCCTCAGGTATTGGTGTTTGTCTGTGAGCTCTGGCTGGGCCCTATGTCCTTGTCATTACAAGTGAGCTCCTGTCGTACTGTGTGGCCTGTGGGGTGTAAAACAGTCACTGGTTCTCCTGTAGTACTGTGTGGCACTTTGATGTAATCACGTTGCATCCTCATAGATAATTTGACGTACCGGTTCCAGCAGAATCTCTGAGTACTTATGGCATTGACCATCTGAAGAACTGTGTCAGCAGGATTCACTCCAGCTCAGGAACAGGGTCTCCTGTCTCCACGCTAATTGAGCTAAAGGAGCCTGCAGCTCCGCGTGACTGGCCTGGAGGAGACGCGTGTGGCTCGATGGCGGCTGAACCCACTCAGGGAACATGTTTCCGCTTTGTCCCGGGCGGCATGCCGCTCGCGCTGACCGTTCCTGATGCATAACTCACCCTGCATGCCGACGCTCTGCCGACGCACACGTAGCGCTCCGGTCCTGCTGGCGTTGCACTCCGCAGCAGTTCGGCTCGGAGAGGAAACCGCGCTTAATGGGGCCATTTAGGCCCTCTGCCAAGTTAATACACTCCACTGCTCCATCACTCCCGCTGATGCGTTCCTTCCTTAAAGGGGGACCGTTCACTTGTTTAGATCACAAGCTCAGTAGTGACACATGCAAACATGCAGACATTTACACACAAGTATAAATAAACAAAATAATATTCAAAGACAGCTATCCACAGCCGCGCACACACACACACACACACACACACACACACACGCACAATCGCGCGCACACAGGGCCACACACACACAGACACACGCACACAGCTGCATTACATTGCATTACATTACAGGCATTTGGCAGACGCCCTTATCCAGAGCGATGTACAACACACACACACACACACACACACACACCTGCACACACACACGCACACAAACAAACGCACAGAGATGCACTCAAACAGAAATGCACATACATTCAGATCCAATATGTAAAACCTCTCAGGATCGATCGGGCCGCGGGCAGTGTGGAGTGGGCAGTGGCGGCGGACAGAGAGCCAGGCGTGAGCCATTCCGTCTTTTCAGTTCCTCCTGCTGTCCTCTCCGCCTGCAGCCCGGCCGCGGCGTCCGCACCGGAATTCTCCTCGGAATTCTGCCCCCGGAACTCTCTGAGCGCTGTCGCCGGGGCGACCGGGACACCCGGGACACTTCCCAGCCGGGCATCCCAGGGAAAACGCCACGGATTCCCAGATCCGTCACGCACGGATTTTAGAGCGGGGATTTCCCCTGTGCTGCTGGGATTCCTTGGGGTTTTTTTTGTGGGTAAATGGTGTGAAAATAATCAGGATTTGTGAGGCCGTGCGCTGAGCTGGGGGCTGAGCCTGCTGGATGGCCTGGCCCGAACAGGACATCCCTCGCCCGGGCAGAACCCAGACGGCTTCGTCTGTCATCTCTCTCCACGGACACGAACGTGCAAAACGGAGCTTTAGTTACTGCGGCAGGAAGCTGATGTTTTAAGAAGGCAAGGCAGAACTGTAATCTGTGATGGTGATGCCCATTGATTCTTGGCCGGAGACGCAAACTCCAAGCGCAGAATATTCCAGAAGTTGTTGATGGGCGCGGATGAGGCAACGGCGAACGTGAGGTTTGGACACAGGGCCCCCCTGTCACATGAGGGTACTGCCCGACCCACACAGGCATGCCAGCCGCTGAGCACAGTGGGCATTGTGCATTCAGCCACTGGGCAGGGGAGGAGAGAGACGGAGAGAGAGAGAGAGAGAGAGAGAGAGAGAGAGAGAGTGGAGCGCTGCCCACAGACCCTGTGGCTTCCTAAGGAAAGCCTAACATAATCCTGGACACCGAAACAGAGTGCTGTTTTTTGGGGGGACGTCTTTGACTGGGACAAAATGGCGTCGTGCTGCTCTGGAGTCTCTCTGAGAAGCTGCTTCTTGTTCTCAGGTTGGTCCTGTCCTGGTCTCTGTAGGTTTTGCCATGAGGAGGGAGATTAACTCGCGCAGGAAAGCCGCTGCTTGTGTCCCTGTGCAGTATGGGTAACGTGTTGAGTAATGAAGGTAACCGGGCCCTGTGCATGGGACCCCACGTGTGCCGTCCTGTCATGTCGTCACTAACTCTGCTGCACCCTGCTGTGTCCGGTATTGGATTGGTGTTAAATTAGTGGCATTTCCCCTCTGTGTGTAAAGCTTTGTGTTGGTCTGTGCTGTCCTGAGGTCCCTAGTGAATGACGACACAGTTAAATCAAACTATTATTTGAGTTGCGTTTCGGGCTGGGCGGAGGCACTACGGGGAAAGGTCAGAGGTCAGGATGTTGAAATGTTCCTCCTGGTAGCTTTATGGCCTTAGGGATGCTGACCCCAAGGATAGTCCCCAAATCAGTGATGTCACATTAATGAGCAGCTGAACATTGATTAGTACTGCTGATGTCATGTTATTTCAGCTTCTGTGAAGAATTGTTTTGTTCTGTGGTTTTTATGTGATGAAACAGCATGCTGTTGGGTCCTGTCAGGTGTCACTGTGTTGCATTATTCCCTGTGTGGGGTATTCTCTCTGTGTGAGGTTGGGTTGTGTGTGGTTAGCTTGTGTGTGTGTGTGCGTGTGTGTGTGTGTTTGTAGTTAGCTTGTGTGTGTGTGGTTGGCTTGTGTGTGTGTGGTTGGCCTGTGTCTGTGGCATTCTTCCCTGTATGGGCTTGCCTTGTGTGTGCCGTTGTTTGTTAAACAAAGCTGCAGTTGTGCTTGGTGTGGTGTTGTTTGTGGTGTTTGGCTCCGGGTGACCTCTGGGGTGACCCTCACGCATCATAAACCTGCTTCCTGCCTCACAGACGTTTCCCCTGCGGAGCTGGACGCCCTTTGGAGGGAGCCGCCATACACATCGGGTGGAGCCAATGAGCTCTTTCCAGGAAATGACATCATGACCACGGATAAAGGTACAGTAGATGGGGCTGCTGGGGGCTTGTCCTGTTGCAGGGCATGCGTCAGCCTCACAGTCTGGTATCAAATTTGGGCCATTCTAATGCCAACTATGGTGCACAGCCCCGCAGGGAAGCCTGGGGTTATCCTGACCCTGGGAAGGGAGCTTTTCGGTTGGCTGAAGTGATAGTTTCTCATTGGGCACTAGCGCCCCCTGCGTGTTGATTGGGTGCCAACATGTCTTCCTCCGACTCATGTCTGTGTGAGCCAGACTTGCTGCACATGAACTTTCAAGGAGAGCTCATGATTGTGGGCGCTGATGCGATGGGGGATTAAGAAATTAGGAGAAAAAGGGGAAAAAACATTGAAAAGATGTCTTTCTGTGTCCTTAATGCTGTACTTTAAAACCAGAGGAGAAGGTTATCTTGTAACAATGACACATAAAGGATATCATAGGAGTCACCATACCTCAGATATCTTCCAGAGAGGGTAGCATATTGTTAGGTTAGGGTCACTTGCTCACTTAAATCACACTTCTTTCCTTTAGTTTGTACACACACCTCTACACCACACAACATACATTAGGTTAAGATACACATCTTTAGCCCTAGATTAGCAGCTTTAATTAGAGGTGTTTAGATTATAGCTGTATAGCTAGGTGATAGGCCAGCTTTACACAACACCCATTGGTGTATGGCTCATTACAATATAAAAAGAAATTATGTGATCAAAACACTGACATTCAGATGATTAGTGCACGTGGACTGGTGGTGATTGTAATATCAATAATTTAAAAATGTATTATTTGTTGAATGTAAAAGGTTAACCAGCTAATCACACTCGTTTTAACAGAAGAGCTGCTGTTTTAGTGTTTGAATGTTTGTGTCACCAGAGGCTGAAGAGGAAGCTCTGGAACATCCTTTCCTTGCCATTCACAATCTGGGAATGCTGTTACCGTTTTACATAGGAAATTCCCCCTTCCAGCATCTGTTACAGTAGATATATATAGACACCACACAGTCTCCAGATCCTGTTTACTTGCAGCCAGGAAACGGCACACTTGCTAATTCAATTCTCATCTGATATTTGCCATAAACAAAGTGCGTCATGGTGTATAAAGGTAGGCGTAAGGATATTTTACATCTCCAGAAGCAGCTCACTCGGCTCACATAAATAAGCAAGTTGAACTCTTACTCTGACTGGAACTGCATGATGAAATGGCATCAGTTTGAGGCGTGTATGGGTTAGTGGTAGGATATTCTCAAACCCATTTACACAGTCATTTCTCTCACTGGACTCTCATAAGCAGGCTACACAGGAGCGGGTGCACAGTGGATCTCCAGCTTTGGAGCTCTAATCTAGTTACCCTTGTTTTGGGTAATTAGTTAACGAGTGTGTCCTTGTTTTGGGTCATTAGTTAAGGAGTGTGTCCTTGCTTTGATACAGGTGAGGATGACCAGGTGTCGGACCAGAGTGTGGAGGTGGAGCCAAAGCCAGGAAATTACTGGAAGGAGAAGTCGGCCTTCAGCAGGGGCAGCACCGTGTCCCTGGCAGTGGGGGAGCGCTTCTCCTCAGGTACAGGCTCTGCCCACCCACTTGTCTGCCGTAGTCTCACAGAGCTGGAGCCCCTGAGGCGACAGACTGCTGTTCTCATGCTGCTAAGGCTCTGTTCCAGTGTGTGGATGGGCCCCATGATCTGGTATCTGTTCCAGTGTGTGGATGGGCCCCATGGTTTGGTATCTGTTAAGACTCTGTTCCAGTGTGTGGATGGGCCCCATGGTCTGGTATCTGTAAAGGCTCTGCTCCAGTGTGTGGATGGGCCCCATGGTCTGGTATCTGTTAAGGCTCTGCTCCAGTGTGTGGATGGGCCCCATGGTCTGGTATCTGTTAAGGCTCTGCTCCAGTGTGTGGATGGGCCCCATGGTCTGGTATCTGTTAAGGCTCTGTTCCAGTGTGTGGATGGGCCCCATGGTCTGGTATCTGTTAAGGCTCTGCTCCAGTGTGTGGATGGGCCCCATGGTCTGGTATCTGTTAAGGCTCTGCTCCAGTGTGTGGATGGGCCCCATGGTCTGGTATCTGTTAAGGCTCTGTTCCAGTGTGTGGATGGGCCCCATGGTCTGGTATCTGTTAAGGCTCTGTTTCAGTGTGTGGATGGGCCCCATGGTCTGGTATCTGTTAAGGCTCTGTTCCAGTGTGTGGATGGGCCCCATGGTCTGGTATCTGTTAAGGCTCTGCTCCAGTGTGTGGATGGGCCCCATGGTCTGGTATCTGTTAAGGCTCTGTTACAGTGTGTGGATGGGCCCCATGGTCTGGTATCTGTTAAGGCTCTGTTCCAGTGTGTGGATGGGCCTCATGGTCTGGTGTCTGTTAAGGCTCTGTTACAGTGTGTGGATGGGCCCCATGGTCTGGTATCTGTTAAGGCTCTGTTCCAGTGTGTGGATGGGCCCCATGGTCTGGTATCTGTTAAGGCTCTGTTCCAGTGTGTGAATGGGCCCCATGGTCTGGTATCTGTTAAGGCTCTGTTCCAGTGTGTGAATGGGCCCCATGGTCTGGTATCTGTTAAGGCTCTGTTCCCCCATACATAATTGTATGTATGTAATACAGTGTGTTGTGTTGTGTGTAATTGTGTGTGTAATACAGTGTGTTGTGTTGTGCAGATGTGCTCCTGGTGTTTCGCGGGAGGCGGCGCTGCAGTGGTGAACCGGACAGTGACCTGCAGGAGGCGCTGCGGACACGACTCAGGGTGGTGGAGAGTAACAGCCAGGACGTCATCCAGCTCTTTAAGGTCAGAAATGCAGGATTTTCAGCTCAGTAAAAATGTACATTTACATTTTTACTAAAAATCAGTACATTTATGTGGGTGCTCAAAGCTGTGTGATTTTTGGCAGTGACATGGGAGAGAGTATTTGCTCATTTTCTCCGTCTTCTTGCCGGCGTCTCTGTTCAGGACCTCTCCGCTCGTCTCCTGTCTGTCCACGCTGAGAAGGACTGCTTCATCATCACCTTCAAGACCGTTGAGGAGATATGGAAGTTCTCCACCTACCTGTCTCTAGGTAGGGCTGGCTGGGGACAGGGGGAGTCTGCGGTGGAGTGTGACTCAGGCTGATCACACTGAAGCTTTGAAAGGTTTTGTTTTGGTTTGTTTGGTGGGACACTGGATGACAGTGAGGGGGAAATGCGCTGTTCTGTTGCCAGGTTACGTGGCTCGGTGCCTGGAGAACTTCCTGTGCGATCAGACCTTCTGGCTGGACTCGGCTCGGCTGAGCGACGTGGAGATTTGCGTGACGGTGGACGAGGAACACCTGGCCACCCTCTACCTGGGGCTCCTCCTGCAAGAAGGCAAGAGCTTTAAGCTGTCTGTGTGCGGGTCACCTGTCTGTGTGCGGGTACAGGGTTTAACCTGTCTGTGTGCGGGTCACCTGACTGTTCCACGGTAAAGTTTCCTCCGCTCAAATACCTGTCATACCGTACAGGTGATATTTACTTTTCTGTTTCAGAACAGGTGATCTTTGCTTTCTGTTCTGTTTCAGAACGCTCTGGAACTTTCTTTCAGCACAGGGCTGCAGTCCCTCGGTAGTGTCCCAGATGACTTCTGGGATTTTGGGAAACTGAAAGAAGCAGCAATGCTTCTGATATTTAGTTATGCTTATGATAATTAAATTTTTTTGGTTTGGAGGTGATGCTGCAGTAAGGGCCTGTAAGGCAGATCATTGTTAGGAAGCTGCATTTCCCCGCATGAGCAGTAGGTCATATGCTTCAGCGTGGAGGGGAACCCAAAGTGCTTCTGTGCTCACCTGGTCAGCACAGGTGTGTGGCTCTGGAATCAGGTCTTTGCTGAAAGACTCGATAACAAGCTCGGTCTCTAAAGCACCTTGTGCTGTCTGCATTCTTCATGTGCATTTTCGGTGGCTTGAAATGAAAATATTTGAGTTTCTTCTTCATGTAAGACTGATTTCAGTCATAGTCATAAACAGACTGTAAGGTGTATATGTCGTATGTATGTGTCATGTCATATTTAGCTGTCAGTCTGCACGTTCCAGTGAGGCAGACTGCCTGGGGAGCTTACAGGTTTCACTCCTTAAAGGGTTAAATAATGTCCATGTCATTATGAAACTATGTCTGACCTTCACACTATATCAGATCTTCTACTTTTAGAGACGTGAAGCATTACTAGCAGTACTGGCATTCCACCGCGCTGAGCATAAACATTACATAATCTAGCATCATAATCTAATCACCTCACCCTGATTTCCTTAAAGATTACATGAGCTAACATTAGCACTTCCCACTGATTCCAATAAGGATTACATGAGCTAACGTTAGCACTTCCCACTGATTCCAATAAGGATTACATGAGCTAACGTTAGCACTTCCCACTGCTTCCAATAAGGATTGCATGAGCTAGCGTTACCACTCCTCGCCACTGCCAGTAAAGATCTGCTTAAGGAACCCCCGACCCTCTGGTGACCCGGAAGTGTTTGTTTGCAGGTTCCTTCTTTGCGAAAGCGCTGTACAACAGCCGGCACACCGAAGAAGAGGACCTGGTGTTCCGGAAGGACGACCTGGTCATGGTCCGGGACACCGGACAGGAGACGGTGTGGGAGGGGACCTTACTGAAGAGTGGCCAGCACGGCCTCGTGCCAGTCCTCTCCATGCAGCCTCTACCTTACCCCTTCTACCAGTGAGTAACTGCACCTATACCCACCTACACCACCCCTTCTACCAGTGAGTAACTACACCCATACCCACCTACACCACCCCTTCTACCAGTGAGTAACTACACCTATACCCACCTACACCACCCCTTCTACCAGTGAGTAACTACACCCATACCCACCTACACCACCCCTTCTACCAGTGAGTAACTACACCTATACCCACCTACACCACCCCTTCTACCAGTGAGTAACTACACCTATACCCACCTACACCACCCCTTCTACCAGTGAGTAACTACACCTAGACCCACCTACACCACCCCTTCTACCAGTGAGTAACTACACCTATACCCACCTACACCACCCCTTCTACCAGTGAGTAACTACACCTATACCCACCTACACCACCCCTTCTACCAGTGAGTAACTGTACTTATACCCACCTACACCACCCCTTCTACCAGTGAGTAACTGTACTTATACCCACCTACACCACCCCTTCTACCAGTGAGTAACTGCACCTATACCCACCTAAACCACCCCTTCTACCAGTGAGTAACTACACCTATACCCACCTACACCACCCCTTATACCAGTGAGTAACTACACCTATACCCAAGTGAATTACATTTGTCTAACTTTAACTGTATGATTAAGCAAATGCACCGTGATCAGGGGATTTGTAATTTCTGTTTCACGCCTAAATTCAATTTTCCAGAACAACTGGGAACAATGTATGGTTAGCTGGTTTGTATTCCATGCAGTTGAATTATAGTGTCAATTTTTACCACAGGTGGTTTTTTAGGAAGTACCCAGGAACTGCATGTGGACCTCGTGTGACTAAAGCACAGTTTGAACATCCTGTTGGTGAGTATCGCACACGTAATTATCAAAATCATAATCCCACCAGACAGTGCTTTTCTGTTTATGTTTTTATTGAAACGGTCGGCGTGGCTGAGTGTCTCCCCCCTGCTTTGCTCTTGTAGTGACGGGCACCTGCGTGGCTGTGGTAGACCACAATCCCCTGGGGCTGGACGAGCTGCAGTTCAGCCGGGGGGATCTGATCGAGGTGGTGGGCTTCCTGCTCGCCAGCCTGGAGGTTTTCATTGGACGGCATTTCTCCAGCGGCCAGATGGGATTCGTCCAGAAGGCCCACATGAGGCCGGAGAATGTCAGACCCCTGTAAGGCATGCCGGCGACGGAATGGCAATAAAATCACAACCCTGTGTGGGTGCTTTGGGAACTGGAGAAATAAGTAGGAGGTTGCAGGTTCAAATCCAAAGCAGCAGAGTTACTGTGTCCTTCAGCCGGAGTCTTAAATGTTGTGGCCTCAGCAGAACTGAAAGGGTTAGACTGCACTATCTGTACACAGGTGGCAGAAGACAGACTAATTAATTTTTAGCTTCAGGAACACTGTTGCGGCTTCATACCAGGGATGTGAATAACTCACAGACATTAGTGTTTAAACTGATGATTATTAAACCACTTAAGCTGTAATGATCAGAAGTGACTTCCCATCTGAATCCCCAGACAGCGCTGTGAGCACAAATGATATTTGGCTTCTGCTGAGGAAATACTGAAGCGTTTAATCAGTTCAGGAGAAGAAAGATGGTGCCTATGAAGGGTTGAATCATTCATGATAAAAAGCATATGCTATATTAACATTCCACAGCTTATGGAAAGCACTGAGCGGTTACTGTTCTTCCAGTTATCACCCTTCTATACATTAAATGACAGAAAGATTTATGCTCTAAACTTTTTTGTACTTGACAACAGTTTTATCAACATTTTATGCAGTTTCTACTGCACGGCAGAATATTCTGATAGGCCAGCGTTGCCATGCCGACATAATGCGCTTAATAATTATTGCTCATATCAAGGGCTCCATGTCCTATATTTACAAACAAAGATCCAGACTGGGACAGTTGAGATTAGAGTGTTTATGTCCCAACCTTGATGACCTTGGGGGTGATGAGGGTTTCTTTTATTGTGGAGGGGGCGGTGCTCCGGTGGAAAGGTCACGCTGGGGGGCTGATAGAGCTGTCTTTGTTCTCCTCCTCTCAGCGACGGGCGGCTGGTGTTTCTGAGCGAGGAGGAGCGGGCAGCTCTCAGCCAGCTTAACCCCTGCAACGAGCAGTACCACAGTGGCCTCCTGAGCAAGCTCTCCACCACGGACATCAGCACTGTGTACAGACTAGGTGAGCACAGCCTATCTAAGGCCTGCTCTTTCAGCTCTAATGTCATTGGCTGCCCTCCCCCTTCCCAAACCCTCTGATTGGCTGTATCTTTACTGTGCAGATAGGCTGGATGAGTCCGACTTCCCCTACATCAAAAATCAGCCGAAGCAAGGTAATTATCGGTCATTCTGAGAAACTTGCACATTTTATTTTTGTGGTTGTTGTTTTAATATTTTACGCTGTGCATAGGTGTCGTTCTCTGAAATAATGAAGTTTTGCCAAACGTCTTTTAAAGTGCCTTTTTCATAACAATGGTGTAATCGTATTATACGTCGACACAGTTTAATTATACAGTACTGTTATGATTATCTCTCATGTAAACTCGTAGAGAGAGAGACATTCCGTGGATTGATGCATTCCTGATTAATCTATGGGTTAGAGGTCGTTTGAGAATCGGAGCAGGTTAGCGTCTCTAAACGTCCCGTTAGCTTGTGCTTTGTCCCTGACAGAGCCGAAGCCCCCGGTCAGCGCCCGCCAGAGCGTGTTTATGGAGAAGGGCGACTCGCCCCCGTTCCCCTCCTCGCCCCGCCTGTCCGTCTACGCCTCCCAGAGCCTGCTGGACCAGGACGGGGAGCCCCTGTCCTTCAGCCTGGAGGACACCTTCAAGGAGATGGACGAGTTCGAGGAGGACCCCGCGCTCTTCCTGGAGGAGGGCGGCTGGGAGGGGGAGGAGGGGGAGGCCTGCGACCCCACCCTTGCCCTGCTGAACGAGGACGGCTTTCGGGAGTCCTACCGGGAGCTGTACGACCTGTCCTACTCCTTCCTGGGCTCGGCCTTCGGGGGGGTCCCGGAGGAGGAGCTGCTCCAGCACCTGGAGGGCGTCCGCGAGGCCGCCAAAAACCGCCGGATGCCCTGGGCCCTGCGGCGGAGCTGCTTCCTGCTGGGCCGCCTGTGCGCCAGGAAGAGCAAGTACTCGCAGGCCCGCGTCTACCTGGAGGAGGCGCTGCGCGTGCCGCTGCCGGGCTTCCGCGACCTGCCGCTCCTCATCGCGCTCTACACCGGCCTGACCGCCATCTACCTGCAGCAGCGGCTGGAGGACAAGCTGGCGCTGACGCTGGAGCGGGCCTGCGCTCTGCTGCTGGGGCTGCCGGGCCACCGCTTCGGCTCCGCCCTCGAGCTGGAGCTGCTGAAGCTGTCGCTGCGGCGCGCGGTGGTGGAGAGCGACCGGCACCTGGAGGCGCGCAGCTGCTACCTGGCGCTCCGCCTCTTCCTGGAGCTGGGCAAGGTGGAGGACGCGCTGCCCTTCGTGGAGCGGCTGCAGTTCCTCTCCATCAGCCTGGCGGAGGAGGAGGCCCGCCCCCTGGCCCCCGTCGACCTCAACTGGATGCTGAGCCGGCTCTACCACAGGAAGTACCTGCCCCACATGGCGCTGGCCTCCCTCAGCCTGGACTCCGCCCCCGACCGCTCGCTGCCGGACGCCTTCCAGAAGATCGAGGTCTTCATCAAGAACTCGGTGCGGCTGAACCCGCAGTGGCGGGAGGGCACCTCGCTGATCCCCGCCCAGATCGTGGTGTACCTCCAGCAGGCCCTGTCCATCGCCAGTCGCCACGGAGACCTGCGGATGCAGCGGGACCTGTGCATGAGCCTGGCCTGCATTTACCAGCAGCACGGGGCCCTGGAGATGGCTGTGCAGTGTGCCCAGCGGGCCGGGGGCCACATCAGCGGGACTGGGGGCCACATCAGCGACACTGGGGGCCACATGAGTGAGACTGGGGGCCACATCAGTGACACAGGGGGCCACATGAGTGAGACTGGGGGCCACATCAGTGACACAGGGGGCCACATGAGTGAGACTGGGGGCCACATCAGTGACACAGGGGGCCACATGAGTGAGACTGGGGACCACATCAGCGACACCGGGGGCCACATCAGTGAGGAGGAGGGGTTTGAGGCCTCCGTCCTGCTGGCCTGGCTCCTGGTGCTAACAGGGAAGGAGGAGCGAGCGGCCGCCACTCTCAAGCCCCTCCTCCAATCCCTGAACGAGACGGACAGCCCCGCCCAGAGGGGCGTGGTCTACAACCTGCTGGCGCTGTGCCTGCGGAAGGAGGGGCGTGTCCCCGAGGCCGCCCGCCACTTCTACAGCGCGCTGCAGATCTCGCGGGAGAACGGGAACAAGCGCAACGAGGCGCTGGCGCTGGCCAACCTTGGGTGCCTGGCGCTGTCGGTGTGCGCCCCCACGCTCGCCGAGCGCTTCCTGCTCCGCGCCCTGCCGCTCTTCCAGGAGCTGGCCGACCGGCCCACCGACGCCGAGCACGCCCAGGCCCTCCTCTGGCTGGGGCGGAGCTACCGGGACAGGGGGCGGACCCAGGACGTGCTCCTGTCCTACGAGACCGCGCTGCTGATCGCCATCGGCGCCAAAAACCTCCACAGTGAGTAAACGCTCCGGCCTCAGCTCGGGTTCGACGGGTCAGTGCTGCTCCTACAGAGATGCCGCCACAAGGACTCTTTACTGAGAAATAGCAAAACACTGTGACTAATAAAGACATGAAAGGTGCTGAACTGCTAAAAACTAGCAAGTGAGGGGAAAAAATGTAAAGGCTCAATAAATCCTAATTAAAGAAATCAGCCGGCTAGATGATCCTCAGTTCCTCGCCCGAGAAGCTTGTGTGACACAAGCGGGGGCGTGACCCAGGAACCAGTGGTAGAAGTTATGTTTCCTCCTGTTGTGCTCTCTCCCGGTATTGAGTGTGTTCATTTGAGAATTACAATTTTGGCTGGAGGATTTTCAACTGTGTTTTGATGCTGGACTGTCTCAGAAGATGAATTAGTGATTTGATTTGAAAGCACTTCATTGGACCATGATTATGTGACCGTGATTATTGTATTGTGATTATGGGCTTGTGATTATTTGAGGTTGACCTCTCTCTTGTCCTGTCACTGCAGGTCAGATGGTTGTGGCCAAAGCATTGAGCCATTTGTACTGCGACTTGCTCCTGCACGGACAGTGCATCATCTACTACGAACACTGTGTGGCGCTGTCACGGGAACTGAAAGACAAGAGGCTGGAGGGAGAATATCTGGAGATCCTCAGCAATCTCTACCTGTCCTTAAACACAGAGAAGTAAGCTCACAGCTTTATTATTGCTTATGTCTGGAGCGACCATATTCGGGTCTACTGGTGTAAATCGAAGCTGCATGTAAATCCGATCCTTTGGTCTCTACACTGTGTTGTTCTGTAGTGGGATGAATGTCATATCCATTGAAGGTGCAATGAAGGTAGTTTCACATGCCTGTTTGGTGTTTATGATTGGCCATTTAATGCCTAATAGATGAAAGGAAAACATGAAGGTAAACTAGTCATCCTGTCATATCAGCTGTTAAATGGGCTACCTTTTCACCCAGATGAGGTGTGGCCATGGAAGGTAAACAGGTATTTAGACACCACTGACAGCACAGCTGATATGAGATTAATGATCTGGAAATGAAGGCTTGTTCCCGAGCGTCAGGAACTGCGAAATGAGCAGATAAATTTTTCAGGTCCTCCAGGAAGTCACTGGACTACACCAAGCAGAGTCTGCGGATTTCCATCGACCTGGGGAAGAGGGAGGAGGAGTCAGAGACCTGGCTCCAGGTGGGAAGGATTTACTACCTAATCAGAGAGGACGAGCTTGCCGACATGTACCTACAGGTAAGCACCTGTGCTTCAGATTCTCATAACGGGGGGGGGAGATGAAACTGAGAAATGGTGCTGAAAAAACAGGAAGTGAAAGAGAAAGAGAGAGAGGGAGAGAGAGAGAAAGAGAGAGAGGGGTACATCTAAACATAGGGGTACCCTGCAGCAACACTTGGTTATGAGGAGCAGAAAATTATGGGTATCTGGTAAACTTGTGTGTGTGTGTGTGTTGTGTGCGTCCTTGAGGACCTCCAGTTTATTGACCTGTAAATGCTGATTCTCTGATCCTTTATGACCAAATGTCTGCACAGCTCAGTTACACTGAAAGAACTGATCTCTTGCACCACAGTCTGAAGAAAAACCACTTATAATGGAATCGATTTTGTTTCTCAGATCAAATCACGTAAATTCCTCTGCTTATCAACAAAGTTAAACTTTAAACATTGATAACTGACAAATGAAACAGGTCATCAGATGTATGTTATTTTTATAAGAGGAGTGAACGTTGCTATCTCTTATCAGAGTCCACTGAATGTTCTCGCTATAAACGTCTGTTCCAGGCGGCAGTAAAAACTGCCCTGAGAGTTAATGATCCCTACTTCGCCACGAGTATTTATGAGGAGGCCGGGGACGTGTTCTTCCAAGGACACAGAAATCGTCTTTCCGCGCTCCCATTCTACAGGGTATGTATCTATTATCCATTAATATTGATATCTGTAGAGCTACGGCTCTGCGCAGGAAAAGAATCTGAGTCTGCTCTTGCTGGGGCCTACATTCCAATGTTGTGGTTGGAAACCTTTTTACTTTATTAATCTCAATGAGAACAGCAAAAGCCATTATTCATTGAGAAAATATTGACCTTAGATCAACCAAATAACATTTTAAACACTTAAACACTGACAATATAGGTATAATTCATTATGTATGTTCTTTGAGGGTACAGACCTTGGGTCAAATAATTTAACTCTGAAGCTACTTGTTCCTTATGGAGGGCAGTTAAATGGCATCCAAAATCAATCTTCAATTGATTTGGCAGAGAGCCTTAACAGACCATGGGGGCCATCCACACACTGGAACAGAGCCTTAACAGACACCAGACTGTGGGGCCCATCCACACACGGGAACAGAACCTTAAGAGATACCAGACTGTGGGGCCCATCCACACACGGGAACAGAGCCTTAACAGATACCAGACCATGGGGCCCATGAAACAGAGCCTGAACAGGATGTGCTAACCAACGGCCCCTAAATGCCAGACCCAGGTCTCTGAAGTCATGTGGGTTTGAGTGATGCTCATTTTGTCTGTGTGATGATATACGTCTGTGCAGGATGGCAGCCTGCCTTTTTCCAGGAGCGTGAAGGACGTCCAGTCGGAGTTCCGGCTCCTGAGCAAACTCACAGAGCTGCTGACGAGCCAGGAGCAGTATGAGGCAGCTCTGCAGTACGCGGTCCTCGCGGTGCAGGTCAGCACCACAACAGGTACGCGTCTCACCTGCGTTCCGTGACTGCGCTATTGAGCTGAGCTGACTCAGCTGCTCTTATGTTGGGTAAAAGTATGGTATGGTTTCACTAACTGCAAGCTGTCCATAGAGCTGGATCTGAACGAAACAATTCAACTGTGGACTGTAAGGCTGACCTAGTGTGGTAAAGCTGTGGATTGTGAGGTTACCTTAGTTGAAGGGCACTGTGGTGGTGTCCTGCCAAAATATAGAACCGAACATCCCTTAGATCCATAGTTCTCTGGCCTAACTAGCCACCATAGTCCTTACTAACAACAACAACAAACGTGTTCTAATCAGAGTCAATATTTACTGTAAATCTGTAACTGCAAGGCATCGTAATATATATCTCAGATTACATCAGGTGAGCTCTAAGCAGGTATATTGATGATAACGATCATATAAAGTATTCTGGAATGTGTCTCCTTCTTAGGGGATCGTCTGAAGGAAAGAACTGCCTTCCACCGGCTGGCCACGGTCTACTACTCCCTCCAGCAGTTTGAGTTGGCAGAGAACTACTACCTGAAGTCCTTATCGCTGAGCCCCGCCCTCCTGGAGCTCCCCAGGGAGGCCCAGTACTATGTGAAAGTGTACTGCAGGCTGGGAGACCTGACCCTACACAAGCTAAAGGTAGGGGAGGAATTCTTCACCTTTTGCTTGAGTTGGAGGCCAATGTCTCTCCTTAACGCAGACTTTAAGATATGAAAACATTTGGCATTTTAAGCCTCTTTGTACTGATATGTTTTCCAATTATATCCATGTCTGCTTTTTTGTGGAGAATGGAATTATTTCCAGTTGATGCTCAGATGTCATTCTTTGATTGAAAAGGTTTCCAGGGCACTGTTCTGTGTTTTTTTCTTCCCCAGTCTGGCTCAGGACACGTCAGAACAGATTAACAAACAAAAATTGATTGCTACATCCCAAATGGAAGAATCTAATTCTGAATGAGAACAGTCTAGAACAGGAAGCAGCTCCTGATTATCAGTAATATTATAAGGTAGCTCAGTATAAGTGTCAAAGTGAAACTAAGGCTTTAATTTTACTGCCTAGCAGTTGCTTACTTTTCCTTGTAGATGTATAACTTTGGTTCTCGTGATTGGACACACATGTGTGATGTACAGGTTTGTCCAGGATTTGCTTTCTTTAGAATAATGGCTAAGCACAGCTTTTAAAGTTCACTTTCTGGGGTTTTGTAATATTATTTCAGGTTTAATGGATGTTCAGTACACTGTCTGGGAGGTTTTGATATTTCAGTTATGTATGCTTAGTTCACGTTCCTGGGGTTTTAAAATATCATTTCAGTTTTAAAGCATGTTTTCAATTTGCCCCAGTGCAAACCATTTTGGCTTTACTTGAAACATGTTCTCTTGCTTTGAACATCACTGTCGTCATACCCACCACTGTAAAGCTAGCTGGTTGTTCAGAAAAACTCCTGTAAGTATCAAAAATATAATTTGCTGCACATAAAACCCCTCCTGGGCCAATCAAAAAAAACACGCTACAACTGAAATAATATCAGAGGATTCCGGAAAGGGATCCCTGTCCCTTTTTAACACCATGGTTCTGGCTTCGCACCCAGGATGCCTTTGATGCTGTGGGGTACCTCCACCTGGCTCTGGCGGCGGCGCTGGTGGACCAGGAGAACCCGCGGGCGCTCTGCCGGGTGTACAGGAAGCTGGCGGAGATCCACGCCACCCACATGCCCGACGCCGAGCTGAGCCGAAGCTACGCGGACAGCGCCCGGGCGCTGAGGGACGACTCATCGGGAGACGCGGGCGAGAGCGCGCCCCCACCGGGGACCCAAACGGACGGGCCCTCACCGGGGACGCAAGCGGACGGGCCGCCACCAGGGACCCAAACGGACGGGCCCCCACCAGGGACCCAAACGGACGGGCCCCCACCAGGGACCCAAACGGACGGGCCCCCACCAGGGACCCAAACAGACGGGCCGCCACCAGGGACCCAAACGGACGGGCCCCCACCAGGGACCCAAACGGACGGGCCACCACCAGGGACCCAAGCGGACGGACCGCCACCAGGGACCCAAGCGGACGGGCCCCCACCAGGGACCCAAGCAGACGGGCCGCCGCTGGCCGTGCGGCCCACATGCGCCGTCGAAGAGCAGGAGGACGGGACGGGGGCACAGAACTCCGATCTCTCTCAGCTTGAGCCCAAAAGTGCCCTTTCCGCGTCTGAAGACACTTTACAAGACTCCTAATAAATATCAAATATCTAATATAAATGGAGTTTATTTACACGCGTATCACAGGAATGTTGTATTGAGATTACTCTGATTAGAGATAATCTTGATACTGGGCTCCATTTTCTCAATGGCTGTTTGGAGAGAGGGGGAGAAACTAAAAGAATGACTGTATGCAAGGGGTAAGTAAACCAGAGCTGATAGCTCATTGTCAATCAATATCAAGTTAAATGAGTCTCACTTCAATTAATTTTTGTTAGTTTCAGATAACACTCACTTGTATGTCCCTTATATAAATATGTAAATATGATATTTTCTCCACCATGCAAACAGTTCCAACTTCAGTATTCACTCCAGTTTGTTTTCGCTGTCCTTTTTTAAGTTATTTGTAAATGTTTGGAAAAAAATTTTAAATTATGATTTAGTCTTTTTGTACTTGTTTGCACTGAGTGGAGGATGGGTTTCGCACTTTCCTGGAATACGCTGTAGCAGTGAGCCTCCTATTGGCCCAGCTCCAAGTCTCACTTCATTGGCTAATGGCAGGCTGGTTTATCATTGGCTACTTTCTGTCTGTAATGGCAGGCTGGTTTATCATTGGCTACTCTCTGTCTGTAATGGAAGGCTGATTTATCATTGGCTACTCTCTGTCTGTAATGGAAGGCTGCTTTGTAATTGGGTGCTTTCTGTCTGTAATGGAAGGCTGGTTTATCATTGGGTGCTTTCTGTCTGTAATGGAAGGCTGGTTTATAATTGGGTGCTTTCTGTCTGTAATGGAAGGCTGTTTTGTCATTGGGTGCTTTCTGTCTGTAATGGAAGGCTGTTTTGTCATTGGGTGCTTTCTGTCTGTAATGGAAGGCTGTTTTGTCATTGGCTACTCTCTGTCTGTAATGGAAGGCTGTCATTGGCTACTCTTTTTGTTTGTAACAGCATCTCGGTATAATTTCGCACCAAGTATCGCACATAATTAAGAATAACAGAAAGATGGAACAGGAACTACCTTAAATAATGTGTAACAAAATATCAGTCCGTTTTTTTGTTCAAGTAGAAACTATTTCAAGTAAATCACGCAGAGGGTGGTCCTTTAACACTAACCTGGGCAACAAGATCCCCGTCTGTTTCTGGTTTTCATGCCAAATTCTGGCCTTAATTAGCCCTAACATTTACGTCATCTGACATTTTAGCTACATTTCTTGCTAAGCGCATGATGGACAGCTCAAGACTGTTCTGTATGCGGCATTTTACTGTGATCTGTGAGTGAACCAGGGTTGGTGCACAGCCAGTTAGCTCATTCAGCCAGGGTAATTGGTGGAAACAAAAACACACACTGGCCCTCCAGGACCGGAATTGACCCCCACCCCCCACCCCCCGCTATAACAGTTGAAATTAAAATGGAGGCAGTCTCTAACGAGTGAGCCGCAACTGCGAATGAGAAACGTGATTTAGGACCGTTATCAAAGCCTCACCTAATTTGCACTGTGGAATGTTTACCTGTCACTAGGCCCTAAAAATGTCTGCTTCAGTGATCGATCAAAAGGCCTGCTGCTCCCAACAGAAGATCTGCAAAAATAAGTGTGTTTACGATGGCTTTTAACTGGAGAACTGCCCATGATGTGAATAATATATACAAATAATTTGTATAATTGTTTTTTTTTTCTTTTTCTTTTTTTTTTACAAAAATGAAAGTGACTGTTAAATTATATTTAAAAAAGGCTGCCAGGTGTGTGTACATTTGTTGTAATTTTGTATCTTAATTCCACTGTAGAAATAAATTGCAATTACATGACATACCAAGTTATTTGTCTCCATCTGTTGGATAAAGATGACATTACACTACATTCTCTGATTCCTGAAGCTGATGTCCTTTGATGTTTATTTTTACACTTGAAAGCCCACATTCTCACTTGTGGAAAATTTCCATGGTGAGGTGAACGCTAACGATTTTACATAAACCTTGGACATGAATTCATTACATCAAATAATTACACTGAGATTCTAATTTCCTTTCAGGCACTGAGATAAGTGTGACTCTCCCTGATGACCTGCTTTCTCTAATGCCCACTGTTCCCTTTCTTATGGCTCTGTTATTATAACTCTGGCAATCAGCCATCTCTCTCGCACCATCTCTGTCTCTCTCTCTCTCTCTCGCTCTAATGAACTGGGTTGTTAATATCTTCATCATTAGCAGCGCTGTGCTGTGTCTTTTGCGATAAACATCCTTGTTTTTGATGCAGGAGCTTGTTGAATATCACGCTGGCCTCGAGGCCATATTTGCGGTCTGAACCTCTGGAGAAGACGAGTGTCAGCTTCCTTCCCCACAGGAGGCCCGAGGAGACGCCGTCACTCCCCCGTTTGCGCTTTTACATTTTTGCTTTTACGCGAGAAATAAATAATGTATCTTCCATGAATGGGGGAAAGCAGAAAATGGCCGGAAGACAGAACTGGCTGGGAGAAGTAGTTTCTACAGCTGCAGTTACTCCACCAGAGGGCTCAGCCTGGCTGTTTTACATGTCAAACACTTTTTTTCTTCTCCACACTCCTCCGGTGCCTAAGATCTGTAATGTACACAGCTTGGTGTGTAAGGCAGAATCCCAACACTAACCAACTAGTGTTTGCAAGTTGACATTACACGCCTTATCAAATATGTATTTTTAACTACATACACCAGAGTTTATGTCGCATTCGCCTTTAGTCCATAACGCACAAGGCAGCAGCAGCGTAGCAGTCAGCACATTGTTTAAACTGCACTTTGCTTACGGTTACTGGAACTGGAATGCGGTTTGGAGGCATAAGTATGTCTGATGAGATGGATTAGCGTGCATTTACCCTAAGTGCCATTCCTTTCAGGTGTGCCTGTTTTTACCGGTGATGTCATGGCTGTTTTGTAGTTACTAGAAGGAAGACTATTCTCCAGTTTGGTTGGAACATGCTTTCTCTTGCCTGAAAAGAAAACGGAGAGGTATTTGCCAGGAAACCACCGTAAAAACAAAAGTTGGAACGGGACGGGCAATCTAATAGCTGTGTCGATTCCCATGGTGATGACTGAGAACAATGTCAGCACACCAACAAAAGCACCGTCCAGTTCCAGGCCAACAAATGACAGCAGGACTCCGCTTGCCATGAACTGCTCCAAACTCCCTGTTTCTCTCCATTAAGTTCTGTGGCTGGGGTCCCGCTGGTGTTTTCCCCCTGAATGTTTGTTTGCTGCTTGTTCTCGTTTCCTCTCATCTTCTGATTAATCACGTCTTTGTGAAGCAGAAACTCTCGTCTCTGCTTTATTTGTGAAGCAATGGGCCACAAAATTTAAAAAAAAAATATTTTCATATTCAAATTATTGTTTGATGTTCAAGTTATTTTATTGTGTGTCACAGACCTGTAACCAACCACATTTTTGGAAACCTGTTTATGTCAGTTTTTATCAGTATGTCTTATATAGTAAATGTCTATTCCTGCATAAAAGAACACATGCAATAATGCAATACAATAAGATAACACACTGAATCATTTTGATAGTTTGATTATGGCATTGTAAAATGTTATCACCAATCTGTACTCAGACCTGAATTAAAGGAACATTTGTCCTTGACGTGGATTTAAAAAATAATAATAGACGTCATCACCTTCTTGATCATTGACCTATTTGTGAAGGAGAAGCATTTGACATTTGAATTTTTTATGAGTCAATAAACAATAGTAAATATAGAAGACAGTTTAATCCAGGATAAATTAGGTTTGAGACTGAGTTCAGTTTGGAATCAGCTGCAACCTGGTACTATATTTCATGACTCATACATCAGACCAGTGAGTCATTCTGTTCATTTACAAAAATATTCTGTTCAATTAAATTTCAAATCCAATATGGCATGCAACCATGTGCACACAACTCAGCCAAGCTTTCCCGGTTCCTAATTAACCACCTGGATTTAATATCTATTTTGGCAGAAGGTGGCAGAGAGAAAATTAATCCCTATAATTAGAACAAGAACTGTGAGCTTTGTCTGTGCTTTCCACGGAAATAATTCATTTATTCATCACTTACAAAACTTTGTGGAGGCTGGCCTGTGACAGGTTGATGTCAATGGCTGTTTTACATTTCTACTCTAAAAACAAGCAGAGGCCTGAAAATATGTCCCTTAATATTTATTATGAAAAGTAATATCTGAACTAGAACCATATGATTGCATTCGTACCGAAACGTAATCATGATCTTTTACCTGCCCAAACAAGTCCAGCTGAGTAATTTCTAAAGTATGTCTGTTTATAACTGTGTGAAGCAGTGTGCTGTTGAGTTAGACTAAGTGTTGAACTCATTTCCACCTGTGACCTCCGTTTGAGCTGATAAAACGCAGCCTGAAATTGTTTCTACAGAACCTTTTATTCATCGCTTTTTACAGTTTAGGAACCTCTGTGATATCTCCTTTTCAGCTTCCTTTTTGCCGTGGCTGTAGAAAGGATGTGCTTACGGTCTTTTATCACAAGTAATGCCATTCTCAAACCCATGCCGTTCTTCAAAGTTTAAACTTTTCAAACTTTTCACGTTTTTAAAGTGCCATAATTCTTCACCCCCCCCCCCCAAAAAAGGGGAAAAAAAAAAAAAAAAAAAAACATTTGTTTTGTCTTTAAACTCATTTTAATCTTCCCCAACCTGTTCAGCGTCCGTGGCCAGGTGACCACACTTTCAGTAATCAGAGCTCCACTGATTACACCTCCCAGTCTGTAATTTCACAGCTTAAAAAACCTCTTTCTTTGCCACAAGCACATTAAGGCGCTGGCTGATCTGACTTAGTATTTGTGACCCGTGAATATGAGACATTTATTCTCCATGGCAAACGCGGCTGTCTCTGAGATAATTGGCCTTAAGGGGCTGAATACTTCAACAGGCATTAAGTGTCAAATTAAGGACAATTAGCAGCTTGTTATTCTGAGGTTGCAATCATGGTCTGAATGAAAACGCGCACACAGTGGATCCCCCATTACCCCAACAGTAAACCAGGGGATCCCCCATTACCCCAACAGTAAACCAGGGGATCCCCCATTACCCCAACAGTAAACCAGGGGGTCTCCAGTCTTATCCGAGAACACCTGCACCCACACCGCCCCTTTTCGGATAAGATTGGACACCCCTAATATAGACTAAGTTATTTCATAAAATAAACCAGGGCTCTACATCCTGATGGTGTTTGGCATGACCCAGGCTCTGGGTCAAGGTTTCACCTCATAAATGAGTAACGGATTCAGACCTAAAAATGAGGTGAGGTGAATTAACTGGCTTTAATTGATCAATTACATAACACTGAAAACCTGCAGACCCTGAAGCTCTCCCAAGACAAGGACTGAGATTCTTGGATTTAATCAAACCTCAATGCATCTGCCAAGTAATTGACTTCTGTTTGGTCCAATGAGCAACATCACTCAATTAATTCACATCCCAAGTTTACAATTAGTTTTGTTGGCATGATTTTCAGTGGTCATTTTCAGGAAGTATCTGTCTTAATGCCGAGAACACAGGAGATAACAGCCCCAGGTTCTGATGCGAACCCCTGCCCTAGTGTGACAGGACTCCAGACTCCTGATTTTTCCGGCATGGAGAACCCCGCTTTACACGCAGTAGAGGTTAGTCTGGGAGAGGAGCAGCACTGCCAGCTATCAATTGCTTCCAACTGTTTGACCTGTCCCCAGTTTGCACTGATTTCTGGGACTGCAGACCTGCTCAGCTTTGTTCCCTTTGTCGCTTGTTAAAATGCTCTGATCTTCCCATTTTTTTAATATGTATTTAAAAAAACGGACACATTTTCAGTTAAATTTTGAAACCGGATTCTTTTCCCTGAGAAACAGTATCATCCTGGATTATTTCATTCATGAAACGTGCTGCTTTTTGGCCTCTTTTTTGACGCACAGATGGCGGGAGGTTTCCTCGCGGTTATGGAGCCCGCTCCGCGCCCCTGGAGGGACGAGCTGTGTGAATTTGGGGTTCTGCACGGTCCAGAACTCTGGAAGCAGTGAGTGTTTTGCCAGTATTTAAAAAAAAAAAAAAAAAAAACCTGTCTATTTTTATATGCCCTGATTCGAAGCACATTTTCACCAGTTATTGAGGACAACAGCCCGCCCTTTCTCAGAAAAAAAACTTATCAATATATTGATCAACTTTAATTTCCTTTAGTTGCACTGGGGTATGGAAAGCTCTACTCTGGTGGCTCAAGGGCATCCTGTAATGTTTATTTCTGTTCTGGAATGGTACATTTTTAAAAGTTTAAATAGAAAAAGGGGGGCCAGTGCTGGTCTTCAGTAGTTTCCGTGCCTGAGAGCTGAGTGTAAACCCCTGAGCTGAGTGTAAACCCCTGAGCTGAGTGTAAACCCCTGAATGGCTTTGCGGGCCCATAAACCCCGGGGTTAAACGCGTCCCAGGTCACATGCTCAGTAGGAGCTCCTGCCGTGTTGGCACGGAAACAGCCGCTCTGACTTTCCCACGCTGGTGTAAGCCACAGATCCTCTCTGTGGTATAGCAGATCTCTGCCTTCATTTTTCATTTCCTGTGCATGTTCTCATAGGTGTAATGCTTCTGACCCCCCTCCCCCCACTGCCCCCCCCCCCTCTCGTTTATGCTCTCTCTTCAGACCCACTTTTCTGTGTTTGTGTTGTTCTGCTAATTCTTCAGCTTTTGTATGGTTGCAATAGACAGTGTGTGATGTTCAAGTATGGCGAGGGTGGGGGGTGGTTGGTTTTCGATTGGTTTTGCCAATATGGACAGGGAAAGGATTCAGATTGAGGAAGGACGCGGGGCGGATAATTGCGCTCTCTCGCCAGGGGGCGTAAGGGGCCATGACCCCCCCATGGTGCCAAAGAATTCCCAGAAGCCTCCTCTTCTGCAGGCATTTAGGCACAAAAACATAATTTAGTCATCCTGCGTGAAGCTGGCTTGTAACCAGGGCGACCAGATTCCCTGGAGGACCATATACATAATGCAATGAGAACCCACTGCAATGGCAGTTAGTCAGAAATATGCTACAAATGAAATATGGGACAAATCAAGATCTCAGAATAATCTTGCACATGTGAAAAGGAGTGGAAATATACGGTCACTCTGCTTGCCACGACTAATTTGAGTCCGACCATTCCAGCTCTGGAAAACTGCCCTACGTTTTTTCCAGCTGTATGTCTCGACTCGAGCCTCATTCCGCTTTGCACCAGTAGAGGGCAGCATGTGTCTACTGGCTGTGCTGTTAGAAGAGACCAGAGGACCAGTGATTTCCATTCTCCGTGAAGTGCATAAACTCCAGTGGTTACTCTAGGTATTGCAGTTTAGTAAGGCTCTGGTGCCAAAAAGCAAACTCGCCCATTCAAAACTATGAATTTACCCTGGCCAAATTAAATTATTTTGAACAGTACTTTTGAGCTCTAAAATTTCTTCACACTGATATAATTTCTCTCCAGGCGCCGATTTTTCTTTCTTCTGAGTCCCACAGTAGAATATGTAAGATTTATCTTATTCCGATTTGGTCCGCATGGTTGGTTTTACGTCACAGTGTGTGATACTACTTACACAGACACACCCGCGCATGAACGAATATGAGACTGTGATAGACTCATCGATGCTGAAAAAGATTGAAATGAAAATTACCTGCACAGAATCGAAATGAGACGCCAATTTTCTTTTTCATTTCAAAACACGGATTGATTTCCTGGGAATAATTATAATAATAAATAAAATATTCCACTTGCAGCACCTCATTTTCAGGAACAAGGCTTGAAGCGCTTCACAGGAAAGGGGTTTTTAAAGTCAAGTTATAAATATTAAATTTTAAAATAGTCCTATGTGAAGGTTTGCTGTTTCTAGGGGTTTTGAGTGAAGTTAACTGAATCTTCGAAGCATGCATGCATAGGTGTATATTCTGTGATCTAAATCATATTTAAACTTTTTAAAAAAATTTTATTGGGTGACTTAACTGCACAGCACTCAAAACGACCTTGAAAAAGAAAGTTAGAGTAATAAAGTATTATTATTATCATTCACCTACGCCTCCATATGCATCTCTCACCTGAACAAATCTCAGTGGCCATTTTGAGCTGAAATTCTCCCAACGCATCAGGTCACTAAGCCATTTACACTAGGCCGAGATGAGGTGTCAGGGATAAGAACATCAGTTCGGGAATTTTGCCAGGATTCCAGGGAACCCCCTACACTTTGTGATAAGTGCCATGGGATCATTAATTACCACAGTGAGCCAAAATCTCAGTTTAATGTCATCTGAGGGATGACATCTCCTCCAGCACAGTGTCCCCATCACTGCACTGATGGATTAATGTTTGCAGGGTTCAGAGGGAAGATTGCCCCCTACTGGCCCACCAACACCCCTTTCAGTGCTAACTTTCTCCCATTGAAGTGCTAACCAAGCCCAGCCCTGCTTAGTTTCAGTGCTAACCAAGCCTAACCAAGCCCAGCCCTGCTTAGTTTCAGCGCTAACCAAGCCCAGCCCTGCTTAGTTTCAGCGCTAACCAAGCCCAGCCCTGCTTAGTTTCAGTGCTAACCAAGCCTAACCAAGCCCAGCCCTGCTTAGTCTCAGCGCTAACCGAGCCCAGCCCAGCCCAGCCCTGCTTAGTTTCAGCGCTAACCGAGCCCAGCCCAGCCCAGCCCTGCTTAGTTTCAGCGCTAACCGAGCCCAGCCCAGCCCAGCCCTGCTTAGTTTCAGCACTAACCGAGCCCAGCCCAGCCCTGCTTAGTTTCAGCGCTAACCGAGCCCAGCCCAGCCCAGCCCTGCTTAGTCTCAGCGCTAACCGAGCCCAGCCCAGCCCAGCCCTGCTTAGTCTCAGCGCTAACCGAGCCCAGCCCAGCCCAGCCCTGCTTAGTTTCAGCGCTAACCGAGCCCAGCCCTGCTTAGTCTCAGCGCTAACCAAGCCTAACCAAGCCCAGCCCTGCTTAGTCTCAGCGCTAACCGAGCCCAGCCCAGCCCAGCTTAGTTTCAGCGCTAACCAAGCCTAACCAAGCCCAGCCCTGCTTAGTCTCAGCGCTAACCGAGCCCAGCCCAGCCCTGCTTAGTTTCAGCGCTAACCAAGCCCAGCCCTGCTTAGCTTTAGTGCTAACCAAGCCCAGCCCTGCTTAGTCTCAGCGCTAACCGAGCCTAACCAAGCCCAGCCCTGCTTAGTCTCAGCGCTAACCGAGCCCAGCCCTGCTTAGTTTCAGCGCTAACCGAGCCCAGCCCTGCTTAGCTTCAGTGCTAACCGAGCCCAGCCCTGCTTAGCTTCAGCGCTAACCGAGCCTAACCAAGCCCAGCCATGCTTAGCTTCAGTGTTAACCAAGCCCAGCCCTGCTTAGTTTCAGTGCTAACCGAGCCTAACCGAGCCCAGCCCAGCCCTGCTTAGTTTCAGCGCTAACCGAGCCCAGCCCTGCCCTGCTTAGTCTCAGCGCTAACCGAGCCTAGCCCTGCCCAGCTTAGTTTCAGCGCTAACCGAGCCTAACCGAGCCCAGCCCAGCCCTGCTTAGTTTCAGCGCTAACCGAGCCCAGCCCTGCTTAGCTTCAGCGCTAACCGAGCCCAGCCCTGCTTAGTTTCAGCGCTAACCGAGCCCAGCCCTGCTTAGCTTCAGCGCTAACCGAGCCCAGCCCTGCTTAGCTTCAGCGCTAACCGAGCCCAGCCCTGCTTAGCTTCAGCGCTAACCGAGCCCAGCCCTGCTTAGTTTCAGCGCTAACCGAGCCTAACCAAGCCCAGCCCTGCTTAGTCTCAGCGCTAACCAAGCCCAGCCCTGCTTAGTCTCAGCGCTAACCGAGCCCAGCCCAGCCCTGCTTAGTTTCAGCGCTAACCGAGCCCAGCCCAGCCCTGCTTAGTCTCAGCGCTAACCGAGCCCAGCCCAGCCCTGCTTAGCTTAGCTACAGCCATTTGACAGGAGAAGGATATATTATGGCTGCTGGTTAAAAACAAAGCCGAAGTATTTTTCCAGAGAAAACTGTGCCGGCGCACAAGTCTAGTCCTGCAGGTTGGCCAGTTTCCAATCGCATGAGGGAAGCATTCGAGTCCATCTGCTACAGAGATAAAGGCCTGTGACAGAGCTTCTTCTCATGTCTGCCACAGGCGTGTGCAGAGATGGCGCTATGTGTCGATATCTCTTCAACCGATCAATTACTGTCCTTCCTTTTTTTTCCTTCTGTCTGATGGTCTCTTCGCCCCCCCGCTAACCGCACTTTCCGGATATCGCAGCTCACCGAGCGGTGGATTGGGTGTTACGATCGCCGCGCCGGAGATCCCGCATTCCGCAGTGTTTATTCTTAGCCTATACGGGTCTGATCGGTTGCCGTGACGGCGGGTGACTCATCTGCTCTGGGGAGTGTGAGCGTGTGCGGATACAGCGGCTCGTCTGGCCGCACGCTAAATAATGTAGCGGGCGTTTGGGGATCAGATGTTTGAGCCCCTGTTCCCGGCGCCTGCCGTTCTCCTCTCTGTTTGCCGAGCGGCTCGCGGCGCTGGAAAGCCTCTCAGCGGGAGACGAGTCTGATTTGCACCCGGCCTGTTTTTGGGTCTCGCCCCTGGTACCTCGCGGTCGCACAAACGCACCAGACGCAGTCTCAGAATCGTATGAAAGTACGCCGTGCGATGGATACTGACATTGCCTTGCGTTACAATGACTTTCATCCAGAACCACCTGTGGTGGGGGTGGGGCTGGGGTGGGGTGGGGGAAGTGGAGATTGTCAGTGTTAAAATCATTAATACAAAAGCGTCATTATTTGCCAAAGCATAGAAGGCCAATTTGTAATCAACACAAGTAAAGCTGGCCGCACAAGATCATTACTATTGTAAACGTGGCTAAATAGCAGGGCACAGCTGTGCCGTCTTTACAGAACTGCTCTCATAACATTACTATTAGGAAAGGAAACCAGACCGATTAGTAAGCGGCACTTCCTCCCCGCGGATCGAGTTTCACTGTAATTATGCCAGCCAGTCATCGTCGTGGTTAACGTCGCACCCGTGCCGATTTATATGACACACAGTAACACGCAGGACACCACCAGACAAACACGTTGGGCCTCGTGCAGAATCGAGCCTGGCCTGTCAGTCCAGCTCCTTGTTCCGTCGCTGACCTGCTTCTCAGGCTCCTCCATGTGTGACGTATCGATACGTACCGCGCGCGAGTGCAGCCGCCACCGGGACCGCAGGGCGGGGGTCTGTGCAGGCAGGGCGGGGGTCTGCGCGGGCAGGGCGGGGGTCTGTGCAGGCAGGGCAGGGGTCTGCGCGGGCAGGGCAGGGCACGGGGGTCTGCGCGGGCAGGGCAGGGCACGGGGGTCTGCGCGGGCAGGGCAGGGCACGGGGGTCTGCGCGGGCAGGGCAGGGGTCTGCGCGGGCAGTGCGGGGGTCTGCGCGGGCAGTGCGGGGGTCTGCGCGGGCAGGGCAGGGCACGGGGGTCTGCACGGGCAGGGCAGGGCAGAGCAGGGCAGGGCACGCGTGCACTGCTCAGGAGCAAATGTGTCATTCTGCGTACAGACTGATAGACACAGTCGGCACTGAGGACAGCCCTCCACTGCACTTGTTGTCACAGCCTCAGTTCAAATCAGTCCAGGGACCTGTATCAGGAAGCAGGATTACTGAGTTAGCTGGGACACGAACTGTAAAGTTAAAAAAAAGAGCTGTTCCGGGTTTTACTCCTTGCAGTCATCCTGCTAACTCAGCCATCCTGCTACTTCAGTCATCCTGCTAACTCAGCCATCCTGCTACTTCAGTCATCCTGCTAACTCAGCCATCCTGCTAACTCAGCCATCCTGCTAACTCGGTCATCCTGCTAACTCGGTCATCCTGCTAACTCGGCCATCCTGCTAACTCGGCCATCCTGCTAACTCAGCCATCCTGCTAACTCAACCATCCCGCTAACTCAGCCATCCCGCTAACTCAGCCATCTCGCTAACTCAGCCATCCCGCTAACTCGGCCATCCTGCTAACTCGGCCATCCTGCTAACTCGGCCATCCTGCTAACTCGGCCATCCTGCTAACTCGGCCATCCTGCTAACTCGGCCATCCTGCTAACTCGGTCATCCTGCTAACTCGGTCATCCTGCTAACTCGGTCATCCTGCTAACTCGGTCATCCTGCTAACTCAGCAATCCAGCTAACTCAGTCATCCTGCTAACTCAGCCATCCTGCTAACTCAGCCATCCTGCTTTGTGGTTCAGGCACCAGCCTCGCAATGTTCCGTCCAGAAATGGGCCTTCTTGGTTTCTCCTGAACCAAGGGGGGGATGTGGTGTTAGTTAGCTGAGCAAGCTAACTGGGACGGGTCTGGTGAACATGCAGTATACCAGGCAGAAAGCACTGAATTCATCTGCAGGACGAATTCACAGCTTGATTTTTATTGGCCTTTTTGCAATTCCAATCCCCCCCCCCCCCGTGCTCATTCGCCTGTACCCTAAGAGGCCACATCTTCACCCCGAAGGTTCACCTTTGCCAAACCCAAGAGTGTGAATCAAAACAAAACCATTTCTCACACACACCTCATTAGCTCGTTCCAGGGTGAAGGAGCCTGGCCCCTCCCCTGGCTGTTCTCCATTCCTGATTAAAAGTAAAGATGACAGGGGGGCCTATAAGGCACTACCCTGCTGCGGTGTCGGAGCACACAGCCAGCGTGCCGGTTCTTGACTTCGCTGACAGCCCTGCGGCTACGCTGCTGACAGGTCCAGAGCGGTCTTGCTCAATCTCAGCACTCTGAACACGGAGAGGCAGACGCTGGAGCGCTCCTACTGTCCCAACCCAGCCACCGTACTGCCCCAATAAGCGCCGCCTCTCGGCGCTGTACAGAGATGGCGGAAGTTCTGCTCATCAAGGTTGTGTAACATAATCCATGATGCATCTGTGCTCAGCTGAGCACCCATGGGACAGAAATAGACCTTGAGAAAGCCACTTCCTGTCTCTGTGTGCAGGTTCCGTTTTTTTTTTTTTGGAGTGTCTCAGTTTCAGGGCAGACTCGATCATGTGACTGAGAACTTGTGAACAGTCGTACGGGGCGAGGCTGTGTGTGAACACCCGTCACTAAAGCTCTTCGTCTGCCTGTATGCAGTCTGGAGTTGCTTTCTTGATTCCAGCTCCACCTGAGCACGCCCCTGTGTACCAGCATATGAATCCTAGTGATGACAATATACAGCTTCATGAACCTTAGGCTGTTCCATCGCTGACTCGTATGAGCCAATCAGAAGATGGTGGTTTTGTTGGTTTGTTGGTATCACCACACCACTGACAATGAATGTATTTGTATGCGTAAATTTAAATGTAGTTTTCTGATTGGGGAGGGGGTAGTGCCCTGGGCAGTGATCAGACAGAAATGAAAATTCTGGTTTTCGACGGATAAGGTTTTAATAAGAATTTGTGAAGCCTTCGGTTTTGTTCCCACTCTTAACATAGCATAATAACGAGAACAGGCCACTCAGCCCAACGATGCTCACCATTGTCCTCGCTAAATTATACCTGGTGCTCTGATTACCTGCAGACCAGACCTTCAGCTTTAGTCGTTGTGCCTGCGGGGATTCCCCAGCCAGGTTTGGAGCAGAACGCCCGCTGTGAGTGTAGGGGTTTGGAGCAGAACGCTCGCTGTGAGCGTAGGGGTTTGGAGCAGAACGCTCGCTGTGAGCGTAGGGGTTTGGAGCAGAACGCCCGCTGTGAGCGTAGGGGTTTGGAGCAGAACGCTTGCTGTGAGAGTAGGGGTTTGGAGCAGAACGCTCGCTGTGAGCGTAGGGGTTTGGAGCAGAACGCTTGCTGTGAGCGTAGGGGATTGGAGCAGAACGCTCGCTGTGAGCGTAGGGGTTTGGAGCAGAACGCTTGCTGTGAGCGTAGGGGTTTGGAGCAGAACGCCCGCTGTGAGCGTAGGGGTTTGGAGCAGAACGCCCGCTGTGAGCGTAGGGGATTGGAGCAGAACGCTTGCTGTGAGCGTAGGGGTTTGGAGCAGAACGCCCGCTGTGAGCGTAGGGGATTGGAGCAGAACGCTCGCTGTGAGCGTAGGGGTTTGGAGCAGAACGCTCGCTGTGAGCGTAGAGGTTTGGAGCAGAACGCTTGCTGTGAGCGTAGAGGTTTGGAGCAGAACGCTCGCTGTGAGCGTAGGGGTTTGGAGCAGAACGCTCACTGTGAGCGTAGGGGTGTGGAGCAGAAAGCTCACTGTGAGCGTAGAGGTTTGGAGCAGAACGCTCGCTGTGAGAGTAGGGGTTTGGAGCAGAACGCTTGCTGTGAGTGTAGGGGTTTGGAGCAGAACGCCCGCTGTGAGCGTAGCGGTTTGCAGGGCGATGTAATCTCAGCAACAATGGTGGCTGTTTTTCTGTGGCTCAGAGCTGGCATGCCGTCGGGCCTGCCGGGGAGCCCGGCCAAGCGGCTGGACTGGCGCGGTGAGATTCGCCACGCTCTGGCGCTGGGCACGCTGCCCTGAACGCGCGGCCCCTGAACGCCAGGCTCGGCGCGGTGTGCCGGGTCCCAGAGTTCACCCGCAGCGCAGCCTCAGGCTCCTAATGTTTCAGAACAGAAATTTTATTTTGCTCTGTGCCGTCCTCTGCCGATTCCTCCCGACTCGACCTGCCCCCTCCGCCGTCCACTCTCCCTCCCCCCCCCACCCCCCGCCACCCCTCCCGGACCACAGGGTATCCCGTTCCAAAAAGAGGGTTCGAGATTAACTTGAAGCGATCGCCGCTGTTCTTCGGTCGCTGTCGTCATGGCGACCACCCCAGCGGCTCCAGTCTTGAGTAATTGGAGGAGAGCATGCGGTGAATTACAACCTGCTGCTGCCTGGCGATGTTTTTCAGAGCTCCTACTCTTATTCGAGGTTCCCTGTTTCGTTAAAAACCACACCACCCTTTCCTCTTCCTGTACGCCTTGCAGAGTTAGCGTATGAACATTAGCTTTCGGTCGTGCTCAAATCATGAGATTAAAAACCATAAAGGACAGTGAAGGTGTGCTGTCTGACAGGGATGGCGATTGGTCACCTAAAGTCATGCTTTTGTAACACGGATGGCGATTGGTCATCTGAAGTCATGCTTTTGTAACACGGATGGTGATTGGTCACAGTGAGCATGTTGGGTTCTTGACTGTTTTGGCTGTTCTTCGGTTTCCTGGGAGATGTTGGCTCTTTATTTCGTGGAGATTCCCAGTGCCTGTCTAACGGAAACTCCGCCCCGCCTGTTCTCTACTCTTGCAGAACTCAGCTGTTCCCCTGTCAGCTGACGGCTGCCTGGTGTACCCAGTACAGAATGCGTCAAGTCAAACTCTGATTAGTTTGAGCCCTGGTAACCAGGCTGGTCTGATGTTCTCTTGACTTTACCGAGGCTCTGCCAGTCAGTGGTTTTGTCACTGATGTGGTCGGTTGATTAATCAGTGGAGTGGTCTGTCGATAGATCTGTGAATGTGGTCATGGTTTCATAGGCAGTGATGTGGTTGGTTGATTGGTTAGTGGCATTAGGTAAAAACTCCCTCAAACGGTGGCAAGAAAAATCTACCGAGGAACTATAGAGGGGGAGCCCATCCTCCACTGACCAGCTTGGTGTATAGTAGCAGTAGAATGGAATGTGGCAGAAATGCTACAGGGGATCTATCACAGCAAACAGAATGGGTTACGCAGGTAACAGCTGAGGCAAAAGCTAACAGGAATAACAGAAGGCCAAATGGTGTAGTCCAGTGTTGTGCAGTTTAGAGGAGTCGGGTGACGGATCCGAAGCTTCAGGCTGCGTCAAGGAAACAAAACAAAAAACCCCACAGGAAAAAAAACAAATCTGTCGAGGGAACCCGTGGCGGAAGAAACTTCCGAGCTGGCCTACAAAAAGACGTCATCACCGCCACGCTCGGCGGATGCAGCAACAATGGGACACACCTACAGACATGCCTGGGGATTCCACAGATGGAGATGAGATCGAGCTCTCGTGCTGATGAGCACCTCGGGTGACTCTGAAAGCACGTGAAAAGGGGCGGAGCTCATTCGCGTTCCCATCGCAGTCAGAAACATGTTCCGATTCAGCGGCGTCCAATTCAAGGACGTCGATTCAGAAGACACAGCAAGGGGTCAGGCGAAGCGTAGATATCGAGAGTAAATGCATATCCGTCCGCATAGCGGTGTGGTGGTATTATAATACAGCGTCTGACTGCGGTCTGGCCCCGTTCAAGCAGATTAACTGTGCAGTCAGGACCTGGAACGCATCAGTACCAGTGATGATTAATTCCAGAACGCGGCGAAATGAAATCGTCGTGACGGGGGAGTCGGACACGTGGCGGGGACTTTACGATCGGACGGGCTTCGGAAAACACGCGGCCTTGGGAGACGGTGTTTTTAGAACTCTGTGTTTTTGCAAACAGGCTCAGCCAACACAAACCCCCAGAACCACTGACCCACATCTAAAAAAGAGGCATTTCTTCACCCCTCTGCGATTAGTCTCTGATGATTCTCTCTTCTTAATGTGACCGATTGCTGATTACATGCACAGTGTCGAAACATCTGCATGGTTACAGCAAGAATGCATTTCATAGCCAGCTTTTCTGGGCAGTGGGTGACACAGTAGGGGGGGGGGGGGTCGGCTGATGATGGCGAGTTGCGAGGAAGACGTGCGTTACGCTGAAATGTGCCGTTCCGGGCCCCCAGAACCCCTTACCTCACCGACCCGGCCGGAGCTTCGGACCGGCCAATCACAGGCCGGGCTTCTGTGAAAATACAAGATTAATATGTTTAGGTTCCCTGTGTAACCTTGTTTTGTCTTTGCTTTGGCATGACATGAAGATATCTCTCCTCTCGTTCATACGCAATGTGGCTGAGGACAACAAAACTCAGTTTGAAGTAGCACAACTAAGAGAGAGAGAGAGAGGGTGAAAGAGAAATTAGACTAATATTGGTGCCTGAAAATAAATGAAAATTTAATTTATATTAAATTTCTTAATCATTCTAACAAATCTGTGTACAAAAGTCTTTTTGGTGTTCCCAGTGCGTGTGTTTTTCAGCAGTACAGTGTTAATTCAACTTGGCATTATTTCATTTACATGTTCTGTGTATGCTTTGGAAATAATACATGGGTTCTCCTATTAATAAAGCACAATTTAAAAGAGAGTGATGGAGAGAGGGAGAGAGATGGTCACAGACAAGGCAGGAGAGGGAGATGCAGAGAGCGATGGATAGAGAGATGGAGAGAGAGAGAGAGATGGTGAAAGACATGGAGAGACAGTGAGATACTGAGAGATGGCTGTTTGCCAGGGACAAAATGGTGGAGTCACAAGAAAGGGAACAGTGGGCATTGGAGAAAGCTGGGACCAGGGATCTTCTGTGCTTCACAGCGATGGGAATAGAACATGGAAACATGGGCTTTCTATAGCACATAGCCAAGCAAACACAGTGTGGCACACATGCTACACACACATGCACAGGAGGCTGCACATGAGGGGGGGGGGGGGGGGGTTGGGGGTTGGCGGGCTGGCGGGCTGGCAGGTTGGGGGTTGGGGAGCCGAGGTCTTCCATGTGTAGTGCTCACCATTTCGTCTGTTCTCCAGAAATCTGTCAGGTTTGACGGGCAGGTCATGTGATTTGTATCAGAAGCTGAAATGTGGTCAATCTCAGATCACAGGGCTCCCTTCCCATTCGCTGTGCCAGTTGGAGAAAAGCTCTGCTTGACCCATCTGGCTTTTTGCTTTTTAAAAAAAGAATATTTATTTGGTTTGAAAGGACTGTTGCTGCATGTAATACTGGATTTTAAGCAATGTGTGACTTGCGCTCTAGATTCACAGATACAATCTATGTTAAAGTTGCCGGAAGCATCTTGCAAAATTGGCATGATTTATTGTTTTTGCCAGTTCGTAGGGGTTCATAACATTGCCACTGCATTCTTTTCATTCTTCAGGCTGATGAAACCGAGTATATGAAATGACTGTTGCAGCAGTCTATTAGTAAAGCTGAAATCAGAAGAAATCATAGAATGTGTTTCACAAATCTCAATGGAACACCGAAGAATTACTTTTTAAATCTTTTTTTATATTTCAATGAGAGAAAGTGGAAAGAAATGTATCCATGTTTGGAAGACGCATGAGAACTGGCTTTAAAAGGTGTTCCTGGAAACTTAATAGCAAACATCATTTTAGTAGTGTGATGTCATAATGGTTGTTGGAAGAAGAGGTGTGCGTGCGTTCCTTGAAGTTTTCCTTAGAAGTCATGCAGAACTCCTTTATCAGCATTTAAATCCAGCCGAGGAATCCGCTCAGTGACTGCAAGACTGTTACAAGAATTCTTCAGGTAGTCCTGGCTTTTTAAAAAAAGCACTTTTTTTAACCAACAGAATGTGAGATGTGTTCTTGTTGGCCCTTATTCCACTTTTTTTTTTTTTTTTTTTTTTTTAAATAAGCAGCTTGTGTTTTGCTTGGTGCTGTTACAGCATCGGGATTTTGAAATAGAATGTTTTGCTCCGTTTCAAGAAGCGAAAGCCATGGGTCAAAAGCATAAAGAACAATCATAACCTGCAGAATTATGCTGAAAACACTTCTGATTTCCACTGTGCTGTATGCGCATATTATCAACATGCAGAATTATGCTGAAAACACTTCTGATTTCCACTGTGCTGTATGCGCATGTTATCTAGACCGTCTCAGACACACTTATAAGCATTCAGAAAACATTCTTTGTGTGGTTTGATTTAATTTTATATGTTCCAGATCACCCTGAAATGGCCTGGCAGATATCACTGTCACCTCCTGACAGTTAGCCCCCTCCTGAGAAAGTGTGTGGTAAAGAATGCTTATTACACAAAGTGCATGTGTAAAAACTGGTGAGTTAGAGGGAGAGAGAGAACGCTTTGACTGTGTCATTTTTGTTTCCTACACTTGACCTCTTGACACCTCCACAAATCCACAATCCACAAAAGACTTATTACAAATGCAATCCCCCCCCCCCCAAAACAAGGCTGGTAAAATAATAAAACGTTATGGCCGAACCAAAGCGCTTGGGCACCCACAGAAACACTAAAGCTAAAAATAAACAAACAGTTCACGCTCTTTGTGGCTGGGAAAATAAACATGCGTTTATGATTATGAGTTTTTAATCTCCATATTCACAATGTGTGGTGACCTCATTCCGCTCTCTTTGATTCCGGGCCCTTCCGAGTGTGAAAGCAGCGATCTCTTCTTACTTCACGAGCGTAAACACCCAGCCGTTTCTGTACTAAACTAAAGCGTGGAAAGACTTCAGAGGAACAACCAGCATGGTCGTGTGGCCTGCTGCTACAAAAATGTAATTACAGAAACACAAAGATGTGACGCCCGCCTGTGCTGATGTTTGCAGTCACCCCAACACCCTGGCACTGCACCATTGTAAATGTCAACCTGAATGGCTTGAGGAAATATCCCTCTGTATTCATGGATTGTGATGCAAGAAAGATCTGTCAGTCCGTGCCTGCCACATGCCTAGATCAAAGTAAACTGCAAATAGCTTTTTGAATTCCAAAATTTTAAGGTGTGAATTCTCACTTTGTGTGGCTCCAGAGCAGACGTATGGAACCGACGAATGGGCGTCAAATAAAAAAACAACACACAAATGAACCGAAATAACAGCGGGAACATTCACCCCAGGCGCCTGAAACGGGTCCTTCCACGGGGCACTCGAAAAGAAAGTGAGCCTCGCCCCTTCGGAGGGGAAGAAAAACCAGCAGGGAGAAGTTGTGCAAGTGTTACACAAGCTCAGAGCCTCATTTCAGCCTCTGTCCCTTCTCCATCCGCCCATTACCAGCCCCCGCCGGACACCTCGTCTCTCTCTCTCTCTCTCTCTGAAGCAACGTTGGACACCTCGTCTCTCTCTCTCTCTCTCTCTCTCTCTCTCTGAAGCAACGCCGGGCACCTCGTCTCTCTCTCTCTCTCTCTCTCTGAAGCCACGCCGGGCACCTCGTCTCTCTCTCTCTCTCTGAAGCAACGCCGGACACCTCGTCTCTCTCTCTCTCTCTCTCTCTCTCTCTCTGAAGCAACGTCGGGCACCTCGTCTCTCTCTCTCTCTCTGAAGCCTCGCCGGGCGGTGTGTCTGTGCTGGATTCGGGCGAGCGAGGGACACGTTGGCATGCTGTTTATCCCTCACCTGGAAAGTCCCGTGGAGATTAGCATCTTAGGCAAGGGAATCCCGGCCAAGAGGAAACAGGTTCCAGGCGTACGAGTACTCAGGGTGTCGCGATAATCATCTCTCGCCATCCCTGCTATGTTAAGCATGATTAAAAACACCCGCGGTTCACTGTAGCCATCGACCTTACCCGCTTCATCAAGCGCGCTCTTATCACTCCTTTTCACATGTCATGGGGGCCTCTTAAATAAACTTCAGGTTTATCAGTTGTCATCGTGTTCAGATTTACAGTCAGGAGAACAGAAATTGTCGAGTGGATCTTGTGGACAGGCTCGAGCCAGTGTTCCCAATGCTGTCGTTGAAAGCTCATTTTGCTATACAGCGATTTCAACAAAAGAACAAAGTACGAACAGGAATGTACCATGCATAATGCAGCATGCATAGGATGTACTAATAGATGATAAGGTTCCCCAGGGACACTGTAACCACCTGTTACAATTGCTGTCAATCAAATCCACCTATTACAATCCCTGTCAATAAAGAACAGAGGGATCCCAGCCAGCTTTAAAAATCTCAATGGCACACATCAAAATGGGTGCTGCTCAGAAGAGCAGCCACACCTAATGATAGAGTAACCGGTGGGCTTTCTTAATAAATTGTTTTGTATGGTTTTTATGTTTCAAATTTCCTTGATAAACACTTAGACCTGTTATTTTGCTTTTTGGCGAGGTTTAGTGTTTTTAAATCGATTAAATTTCTTTTTTTTAATGCGCAGGACCCTCATTTCAATTTGGAGTTACAGAAAAATCATTATGGCAGCCTGATGTTACGTAACTTCTTGCTAATGGAGACATAAGTGGTGGATAAGAGAGCGCTCTTGATTAAAACAGTTTAAAAAAACATTCACAGCAAAGAAGAGAGGAGCAGGTTTCGTCAGCGTTGCTTAATGGATCGGGCAGAAGTGGGCAGACCGTACTTCCCCTCCCCTCTTTTCCGGTGTCCCTCTGTGGAATGATCCGTCTGATCTGCGGGATAAAGGAGGAAGGGCGGGATCGCCGACGGGGGCGCGCAGCTGGGAAAGATCAGTTCGGCTCATTCCGAGGATCTCGCGCTCGCCTAGAACACACAGTACGGTTTCTGAAGCCTGCGAGGGAGAAAACGGTAGAGCGAGAGAGAGAGCAAGTGTTTGCGACATGCTAGACGAGTGCTGTCACCACACCAGCCCTCGGAGGCGGACACAGAGCGTGTTTCTCCTTTTACCTTCGCCCGAGGGTTTCACAGTACAGAGCGTGAGCGTCGCCCATGTCTCTGCGAAATACCCTGCTGTTTCTATCTACTCGGCAGTGCTTGTCCGTTCCTCGTACTTCTGGTGTCTGTTGTAACTGTGCAGTCTCCATATCTGGCCTGATATATAAACAATCACAATTTTGGCAATTCTCAGCGAGCCGTTCTGTTCTGAAACGACTCAGTGAGTTACACTCAGTGTCCAACGGGTGATTTTTGTGTGCGCGCTCACCTGTCATATCCACTCGTCCTTCAGCTTTGTTATTTATCGGCTTGGAGCCAGGCCACTGAAACCTGCTGCTGCATGTAAATCTAGTCTACCCGAAATTACTCGCATGTTGTACATTTTTTGACAATCAACCGATACATGAAAGAGAAACATCTTTCAATCACATACCACCTTATGAACTACAAAGCGCATGGCCTTACTTTACTATCCTGATACACAACAAGATCTCGCCGATTGAGCGCGTGCGATTTTGAAGTTATTACCGGGCCTGATAGAAAATTGAAGTGATCATTAAAGTTTAAAGGACACGTGCAGTGCACCGTGTCCATGTCTGTGCTGTAGCTGATCAGATGAGATCAAATTATTGTTACCCAGTTTTTCATTCTAGTTTTCTTTACCGACGTCCTTGTTGACCCCATGTTTTTATCCCTGCCCCAATTCAGCTGCAGCAGCAGCCAGACGGAAAATGAAAAACTCAATAAAACGGACACGTTTGCAGACCGGGCCTGCTTCATTTTCAGCGCAATTTTGAACAATTTGTCTATGAGCAAAACCAGCAATTTTACCCCGATTCAAATTGAACTTGCTACGCAGTGCATTTCCACTGATACATTTCCTCATTCCAGAGGAGTCATTTCTGGGTGAAAAAATGTGGCAACCAGGCGCAACACGATTTGCAAATTAACATGCAAATTAGCCCGTTTTATTCTGTAGACCAATGCCTCATTGTTTGTTCCACTAATCATTTACGGGTTTGATCAGTTTTTTTATGACTTATTTTATGCTCAGATTGCTTCTCGCAGCTGCAGTTATCGTTCTTCTCATTTTTCTACCATGGGATAATCAAAAATACTTGTACTGTAAAAGCAGAATGAATTAAATTCCTTTTGAACACATCAACTGTGGAATGTGCGTTAAATGCCAATGGAATGCTCATGCATATTTCATTTAATGCTGTTCTGATTAATGACGCGCGCATGTGCGAAAGCTTGATGTGTTTAAAATGAGGTGACTAATTGATTTTAATTTCCTGCTTGAACAAACGCAGCTACACTTTGAATGTTCCTACGTAGTTACAGTATATTTCCAATACTGACAAACTTGGAGGTGATGGTTTTACATGCATGCCTCCCAACTAACGTTGACTGTGATCACAATCTTGCACCAATGTCTTGGTATAGCAAAATACAATTTAGAAGAAATCGGCTACATTTCGGTGTACCCCTGCCGAAAACGTTAGGATGTCTTTTTTGCGATAAATTATCGCAAAACGCCCCAAATCCATCCACGTTTCACTACCTGCCTGTTAGTGATAGTGTTCCCCGATATACTTCAGCGAGTGGTGACCGAGCCCCTAAATTTGACACTACTCTTGTGTTCCTCAAATTAAGGTTGAAGGCACCTGTTGGGTTTCGCCTATGTCTGTTAATTTGCACAGGAACTGAACTGGGTATACGGCTACAGCATTTAGATGCTTCTTTTAAAAGTTGCTATTCCAATCCATGTTTCCGGCGTCCAAGGAGTATCTGCTATTTTGCTTAAACTTTCTGCTCATAACACCCAATTAATCAGGCCCCAGTAGGGTACAGGGTATTTTATGTTGCATATATAGGCTACTGTACACCGGCGTTAGTACTGTAGATAACGTGGGAAAGGGACGCGTCGGGTTGTCCTGCCTGCTTATTTGCTTGGGAGGCGATCGTCATATTTGCCTTGGACCTTCTAAACGATACCAGGCTTTGAGGTTTGTTGCCTTAACCTCACGTCCACGAAAATCATTTCTGAGAGCCAGTTACTTAGGGGGAAAACGGTCTGTCGAACTCAGCATTTCAGACAGCTCGGTGCCAGTGCTCCTGCCGTCGCGCGACCCCCCCCGGGAAAACCACGGGGGCAGAGAGCAACAGTGCAGTTTTTTATTTGCTCTTCTTTCTTTTCCTCCCCAGCGGAGCCACCGCCGCGCGCAGGACATGGGTGACAGCCGAAACCGGCTTCCCAGCACCCAGCTTTACAGCGCGCGGCGGTCTTGCGTAACGGCCGTCTGAGGGGAGAGAAGAGCACGGGGGGAAAAACTCCACGCGTGCCGTTTCTCTTATTAAAAGGCCGCTGAAAAGCGAACGACGCAGTATAGACACGAGAGCAGAGCGGTGGGCTCCTGTTGTCAAGATCTTCCAAACGGTTCATGTTGAATGGGGAGGTGAAATTGGTACTTAAACACGGGGCTCAGCTGAGCTGACCAGAAACCTTCAGGGGCTAATTTGTTGCGGTCGAGTTTGTTCGGAATAGGAAAGCGCCATTGCCCGGGAAGGGTGCGAGCTGAGACAAAGCGAAAAAAAAGTTTAACACACATTCTCTCAATTTTTGAAACCTCAAAGGGGCGATGTGAAAACAAAATGGCACGAGGTTATGAATTTTCATGACGCGTAGCTCACACTCAATCATGAAACAGTTTTGGTATATTTAGTATTTTGGTATTTGTAATCGCACATAAATACCCATAAGTACTAGTACACAAGTGCAGCTGTTTCTTGACATACTAAGTGGCAAAGCCCACAGGAAAGAAAATGTTTATTTTCCTGCTGCAAGGGAGGGGTATTCTAAGCAGAACTTGCAACCGCTTTATACATAAATAAATACAAATGTTAGGCTCCTTAGAAAAATATCCAAGCAAAAAATAATTATACAAAATTACCCATAAAGTCATGTTATCCGAGATTATTGTCCATGAGTAAATGCATAACATAGTATTAACAATTAAGACAAACGAGCAGTAACATATGGGCAAGCCGGACAGTTCGCCTCTAAGTGAATGACTGTACACAATGTGACCGGACAGGGTAATTATTTCCGTAGTTAGGTGGAATGTCTTTTCAGCTTCAGTCTGACAAGCATCTCGCGCTGACCTATCAGACCAGCCGACTTCAGGAAATGGGTATTGACGCGCGGGCCTCCTTTGTACAGACTTCGCGTCTCGCTCATCGATCAGCCTTTCCCAAATAGCAATGAAGTGAGTAAACACACAAAAATCCTCCATCGCGACGCGTGCAAACGCCTTTTAGTCTACTTGTATTTATGTGGAGTGCCGGGCCCTTGCAGATGACTTTATGAAGCATGCAAATATACATGCTTCATGTATATTGCATACGCCATATCAGAAGTGTTTTGCACATTCTCATATATCGATAAGATGGGATCTCGCTGTTGTTTCAACAGGCCTCTCCAATGCCCCAGAGAATTATGCCGCCTCGTAATGAGAGGGACTGTTTCATTTCCCATTAATTAGTGGAATCTTTGTAAACTGAGACATTATGAGAGACTGATAGCAATAACAGTGCCATGTGGATGAGCATCAGCCGCCCAGCTATTCCGGTTGTTGTGATTTGAGCGTTATCTAATATATCTTCATTAAAATGGCAGAGAGCAAAGGGTGCGCATGAAAGGAAGATGGATAATATAAATCTGTTTAAAAAACGTAATTATATGCGGACGGTGCAAGTACCGCTGTAATTAGAGTAATTAACGTTCGGCTCCAATCAAGGAGGGTGATTGGTTTGCCACAGAGGGTGCATTTAAATGCGATTTGAGTGTTTATCTCCAGCGCGAGGGCCCTGCACCCCATTAGAATGATCCCTTTCTGTCTCACGGGAACACCGTCACGGCTCAGTGTCTGTCTGAACCCTTTTCCCCGGCAAAGCCTCAGTTCAACCCTTCAGATTCCGGGGTTGTTCTATGTGTGTGGGCATGTATTACTATCTTTGTGAGAACCAAATGTCCCCACAAGGACAGAAAGATGAGGAAAATCACGCAAGGTGGGGATCTTTTGCTGGTCCCCACAAGTTCAAGAGGCTGTTTTAAGGTTAGGATTTAGGGTTAGGGTTACAATTAGGTTAAGGTTAGGCATGTAGTGGTTGGGGTTAGGGTTAGAGGTTACGGAATGAATGCAAGTCAATGGGAAGTCCTCACAAGTATAGCAATACAAACCTGTGTGTGTGTTTTAAGTAAAAGAATGTTTGACACTGGAAAAGTGTTAGTCACCACGAACCTGCACTCACAGTTAGTCAGAGTATGGGCTCCCATGTTGAACCTGTGTGTGGACGGAGTGTGGCACAGTGGGTAAGGAACTGCGCTTGTAACCGAAAGGTCGTAAGTTCGATTCCCGGGTAAGGACACTGCTGTTGTACCCTTGAGCAAGGTACTTAACCTGCATTGCTTCAGTATATATCCAGCTGTATAAATGGATACAATGTAAAGTGCTATGAAAAAAGTTGTGTAATTCGCTCTGGATAAGAGCGTCTGCTAAATGCCTGTAATGTAATGTAATGAACCTGCTTCCTCTCAAAATGTCCTCCTCCCTGCCTCCTAGGCAGGTTCTCCCTGCCGCTGTCACCCCAGGCCTGGCGTCGTGGGGGTTTTAGGTCAGGATAAGCTGTGAAGTGTATTGCGACAAATGTTTTGGGTTTTTTTTCCTCCCGAAAATGCGATAGGCCTACATAAATAAGTTCTGAGTTGAGATAAGACCCAGGAAAGGGCTTCGTCCGCCCCATATGCCGCCCCCTCATCACAGCGCGACCCGAGGTTTGGCTGAACGCGCTGGCCGTAGCACAGTGCTCTCATTCTGCTGTTACGCACTTCATGTCCCCGTGGCAACCTCGCGCGACTCCTGGATCTCCTCCTGGCCGCAGTCGGGAGTCTCCCACATAAATAACAGGTGTGACGGGTCCTCGGCTCCGAGGGCTGTCTTCGGCTGATCAAAATGAACAGGCAACGGGCTTCGAACACAAATGAAACGACGGAGAAAAGAAGTTTAGCTCGCACATTTTCGGTCAGAGTGAAATGCCCATGGAGTGAATTTCAGGGTTTTGGGTGCAGTTGCTGAAATTTAAGCACGCGTGACTCAGGAAGCCCGAAGATGAGTCACTCTACAGATTCCCACATATTGAAATTTCCGTCCTGCAAAAAATGATGAAATGTCTCTTGTCGACACATTGTCTTGTGATAAAATGTGATGTATTGTCCCTAGATTTCTGGTCATTTCTGACCGAGGTGACTCTTACAAATGTAGGCTACCTCTACCTGATAGTATCTCAAGCAGCTGCCGTCTTGGCCCGTACGTCGTAATGAGGTTGACTCGTTCACTTTCGATAGTCCTTTCTTCCACTACATTAACCCAGAATTGCTTATACACAATTTCAGAAGGAATATTCTTATCGTGAATTAAAAGGCAACTGTATTTTGAATTATGTCAGTTTTTCTCAAGCAAATTCTATGGTTTGGATATGCGGTTATGCATGGAACAGTATGTATCTTAGTGCTTTACCCCAGGCTGAACCTTCTTTGTGACCTGCAGTATTTTATCTAAGGTCACAGCCTGCTGAGTAGTCTGAAGCTGATAAAAATGGAAATGCTTTTTTCTTTGACTGCAAAGCTTCTTTTCGTATATATAATGGAAACATTTCACTACACCATCTTCCCCTGTTTGTGCATTTCCTCTTAAAAGGACTCGTTTTAATCCGCTGAAATTAAGTTGCTGCCCGTTTTGAAAACAGTAGTTCTAGTATCCAGCCCCATCAGAGTACACAGAGTTTGTTTAACTTGTTTTTTTTTTGTTTTAAAGCTGAAGTAAGTCTATATATCTTAAAGTGCAGGACTTTGTCATGTTTTTTGAAAATGATAGTTGTAGTCTACATGGTTTTTACTGTTGTGATTTTAATGTCAGAACTTACTTTGGAAAATACCAGTGAAAATGTGCTAATCCTGATTCACCTGCCTTTCAAGACCTGCTTTATTCTGCTTGACAAGTTACATGAAATTCAGTTCAGGTAGAGACAAGACTTTCCTGTGCCCTTCTCTAAACCGGACATCAGGTGCACGTTTGGTCAGACTGTACCCCGCAGATCCTCCTCACTCCCTAATAGTACCCCGCGGATTCTCCTCACTCCCTAATAGTACACCGTTAATTTGAATTTATCGGCGATTCCCCATGAAGTGAATCTGGAGTGGCCTCAGGCTATAAGAGCAGATTTCAGATGCTGCTTCTGAGTTTCTGGCAATAATGCCATTCCTTTCATTTTTAAAAACACTTTATTTATTAATTTATTTTTTGGTTAAAGAACCACTAGGCACTGTGTAATGTGCATTAAATACACTTTAATATTCAAATACAAATGGCATGTTACACTTGCACCTCATAAATACCACTGCACATTCATTCTTTCTCTGTACATAATTATTTTGCAGAACAAAACACCGTTACGAACGGACAACTCATTGTGCGAAAACAGCTGGATAACAGACAGTAAACATTTAACTGGTGCGACATTTTCCCTCATGCTGTGCTTCGTTTGGCACAGGTGGTGCATGCGGCGTGTGGCGCATCTGTTGCATGCGACATGCGGCACAGGTGTTGCATGCACCGTGTGATGCGGGTGTTGCATGCAGCGTATGGCGTGCGTGTTGCAGGTGGCACGGCTGTGAGACTAGAGAGCTCCCCTCCCCAGAAGGGGGCAAGAGTCAGGGAGGGGGTGGGGGTAGTGTTAAACCCAGGGGTCACTCAAACAGCTGGTCCCTCATCTAAAGGGGCTTTGGACCCAGAATCGGAAACGTGTCCAGACGCTGTCCGGTTGTGCTGCGTGCAAATTTGCAAAGCATGCGCCCCTGCGGGGGTGCATCTCCCGGCTGTCCTACAGCATGCGTATACCGCTCGCTGCATTTCGAACATGCGCTTACCGCTCGCTGCATTTCGAACATGCGCGTACCGCTCGCTGCATTTCGAACATGCGCGTACCGCTCTCTGCATTTCGAACCGCACACTGAGCATGGAGTCAGACCGTCCAGTCAGGAATTATTGCACATAGACAACATCTCCTTCAGCAGCACAGGGGGAGGGCTGCAGGTTATTAACACAAGTATCCACAACACAATAGTGATAGCGGTGTTACAGAATCCACAGAGAACCACGCGATGATTTAACTGCTTGTGAGAATCTGTGGCGCTGGCAAACTGCAGGTGTGGACACTGCCAGTAGGGGGCAGTCTGAACAAACGCTCAATTGTATTTCCATTCTTCAAATGTGCTTCAAATGTGACTGCACAGACCGATGCCAATCACTACATTCAATGGACACCTATATACATGCATTAATCCGTATATTTTGCCAAATGGGACAGTGAATTAATAGCTTAGCTGAACATTCATATGGTTCTTCTGAAGGCAAAGTGGACCAACAATTAAAAAACACGTTTTTTAAAAAACATTGTCAAAAAAAAAAACAATGGGATAGAAACGTGAATCTTTTTTTAGGGGGGCGGGGAGTCGAGAGTTTTGGACTTTGCCACACTGAAAAGCAAATTCAAAATTACCAAGGACAAACCACGCACGAGTAGGCTATGTATTATATACACTTTACACACCGAAGCGAGGTCCGTGATGGTGTCATGGACAGAAGCTACAGTACCGGGAGACTGGTCCAGCAGGACATAGCGCACGACTTTCACACTCAAGCCTGGCCCTACTTCAGAAGGCAGCCACGTGCGCAGATAAGCGGGTCACGAACACTGAATTTAAACCGCAGAGAGTCCGTTCAAAGCCCATCAGGGTCCGTGAGTGTGTGTTAAGTGCACATTGCGGACAGAGTTCTCGAGCCTTGCTGCGCACACAGCGACCGTTCCTCCAGCAGCTTTTTGTCCGAATACGAGACATGACTGTAGTGTCGTATTCATCAAAATGTGAGAATGCTTGCGAGAACCTAAAAGCTCCCCAAATCCAATTTTCTGTTCTCATAGCTTTTTTTTTTTTTTTTTACTAAAGAAGCCAAATTTATCTGCTCTCCCCTGAGTTGGCGGATTAAAGCAGTGAGACTGGGATTGATATCACAACTATAAAACGCTTCAAGTGCAATAATCCCCGAGCCACCGAAATAATTGAGCCCTAAAGTTTAAAACAAACGCAAACAAAAACTGAATTGGGGGACGGAAAGGAACAAGAGAACGAGTCAATGTTTAACAAATAAATGTCGTCGTCTGTACCGTGAGTTAACAGGAAAATAAGACTTCGTGTACACGGAGATTTGCAGAACTCTTTTTTTCTCTTTATAAAAAACAACCCCACCAGGGAGAAAGATCGTCGACTACCCTGTTTTGTTCCAGTAACTATCGCAGGAATATACTATATAGGGCAGTGAAATTAAAACTAGCTGGTTATTTCGTTGCACTATCTGGTTTCGTAAACATAGCATATTAATCGGATAACAATGCTTCTGAAATTAATGTCTCTCGTGAAATGACTAAACTTCACGCGCATTCCTTAACGAACGACTGTCCTAATCAAAACTACGCCTATGAATGTTGATCAAATGTGTCAGCGCTGCGGTGTATCTGTATGGCGGATTATGAACACGTTTAACATGTTTTGAACTTTATGTTTTAGCAACGAGCTAGCATCACCAGACTAGTGTAGCCTGCTGCGGAGAGGAAAGGGTTCTGGGGAAATCAGCTAGGTATTAATTTTTGTTTACGCTGCTGTTGTTAAGCTGACGTGTTGTCGCACCTTTGTCGAGAAGAATGATTAACCTTCAGGAAATGTTTCCTATTTCGCCGAAGTTCCTCGTTCCTACTCATTTGTTTCGCGGAGCTCCAACTGAATGCCCATTTTACACGAGCAGGGTGCTTCATCTCTCTAAGTTATGAATTCACATGTCGATTAGTATTAAATAAAGGTTTTCCGGTGAATGTGTCTGGTGGCTGCGGGTAGGCGTATTGGGTTATGCGATTAGATCACGAACGACCCCACTACCATATCTGGCTTTTGATGATATCTGCGTTTGCACGAAAGGTGAATCCTGTGTAACATTTCCGTTTACTGGCTCAGGCTTTCTTCGACGGGATCAACGAGGGAATATGTATCTGAACATATTTCCCAAATGTGCAAAAGGCTTTCCCTGCGAAAACTTCAATAAACACGTACTGTTTACTTTTTACAGTTCAATCTCTCAAAATCTGCCGACAAAATGTTTCACTATATGGGCCCATATTGTCTGCCATTTGTTTCACAAACACAAAGCTTAAAGATAAGATGGGAGCAAAAAGGCATCTTGCAAAAATAATAAATAAAAATTATGAGGTAGATGAAGAGTCCTATGATGCCACCCTTGCATGGTTTCAAAATACTCCTAGCTGGACACATTGATAATGCAATAGAAAATATGAGTTAAAAAAAAAAAAACCCAAAATATCTGTATTTCCACAATGAAATGCGCACATTGGCAACTTGACCCCCAAACCACTCGTTTGCTCAGAAGGAAACTGGAGTGGGCCGGAGCGGCGTGTAGCTCGGGCGTGGCGGGTCGCGGCCGGCCGGCGGGGCTGAGTTAAATAACGCTCATCAGCGCCTTGCTGCAGTTTCCGTTCGGGTCGGTCCTGTCCGCAGCCGACGGCTCGCTTTTCTCCAGCACCCCGTCCCGGTACTCCGAGTTCAACCTGCTCTTGGTGTAATGGTCGCTCTGCCAGCTGTTGCCGCTGTGCACGTAGTCGTTCATGTGTCCCGCCCTGGAGAAGGGCAGCCTCCTCAGGCAGAGGATCTCCTGGAAGGCGTGCCGGAACTCGGGGCTCCTGCAGTAGATGAGCGGGTTGAAGGCCGAGTTGGCGTACCCTATCCAGTTCAGGATCTTGAAGGTGAGGTCGAAGTGTTTCATCTGGCGGATGGTCTCCACCGTGTTGAGCAGGTTGAGCACGAAGAAGGGCAGCCAGCAGAGGGTGAAGGTGCCCATGATGATGCCCAGCGTCTTCAGGGCCTTGTGCTCCTTCAGGCTGACCTTGGTCCTCCTCCCGTTGCGGACCTCCCCGCCGGACCCGCCCGGTGCCGGGTTGTTGTTCTGCGCGTGGAAGCGGCCCTCGCTGCGCCCGATCTTCTTCAGCTGCTTCCGCGCCTCGCGGAACACGCGGCTGTAGACGAAGACCATGATGCTCAGCGGGATGTAGAAGGAGATGATGGAGGACGTGATGGCGTAGGGCATGTTGGTGTTGAAGTCGCAGCAGTAGGGGTCGTCCTTGCACACCTTCGCGTTGTCCTCGTGGGACATCCACAACTGCAGGTGGATGGGCAGGTAGGAGATGAGAGCCGCCACCACCCAGACCAGCACCACCACCACGCGGGCCCGGTTCTTCCGCAGCAGCGACTGGTAGCGGAACGGCGAGGTGATGGCGAGGTAGCGGTCCAGTGCGATGACGCACAGCGTCTCGATGCTCGCCGTCACGCACAGCACGTCCGTGGCCGTCCAGAAGTCGCACCAGAAGATTCCGAAATGCCAGGTGCCCAGGATGATGTGGCACGCGCCGAACGGGACCACCACCAGGCCCATGACCAGGTCGGCGCACGCCAGCGACGTGATGAAGCAGTTGGTGACCGTCTGCAGCCGCTGAAACCGGGAGATGGCCGTGATGACCAGCACGTTGCCGAAGACGATGACCAGCACCAGGACCGAGGCCACGATGCCCAGTAGGACCATCTCCGCCTCGCTGGAGCTCGGCACCGACCCGTTCAGCGGCACCGTGCCGTTCAGCGGCACCGACCCGTTCAGCACCGCCGGGGTGCTCGCGTTTCCCATGATCTGAAATTAAGAGCCGCACACGCAGATCAGGAGGAGGAGGAGGAGAAGGAGGAGGAGGAGGAGAAAACAAACGCAGAGGAAACAAACGGCAAAGTAACTACAGATCTAAAAAGCCATTTGGAGATAACCAGTATTAAACGACCGCTTAAATAAAACAGTTAGGACCAAAGCTAAACAAATGACACTATTTACATACGTCAAAGTAGTTCACAAACCTCCAGTTCTTCTCCTTACAGACTTCTCTCCGGTGCAAACCGTATTCCCTTGGTCTTAAGAGTTTTCATAAGTGTGGGACTTCATTGTGCTGGCTGGCTTCTGTTTCGCTTTTTCTCGCACTCTCTTTATCGCTCTCTTTCTCTCTGTTTCTGTGTGTCTCCCCCCGCCCTCTCTCTCTCTCACTTTTTCTCTCTCACTCGCAGTGTGGTTCAGTCGGAGGCACATGAGTTCTGGCACTGGTTATGGCTCCAAGTCTATTTGTCAAAGCCCTTATACCGCTCAGCGATGACATCACTCCCCGTGCAGCCAATGAGCAGCTCGGCAAGGCGAGGTATCTGTGAACTGCTTAGCTTTTGAAAAGACTGGGCCGACTGCCTTTCTGTGTGTCTGTGAGGCACAGAGAGAGAGAGGAAGTGGAGAGCAGATCAGTGGAGGAGGAGGAACCGAAACAAACCAGCTCTGCGTGTCTCTGCTCCCGCGCGCTCGGGCAAAGTGTCTGACAGACCGCTGAGCACAGAGTGACTCTCTCAGAGCTCAGGCCGTTCTTCGCTTTAAAGGAAATGAATGTAATGTAATGGAACTGGACTAAAGATAACCAAGCACTTGTCCCTAAGAACTGTTTATTGGATGCACTGTAGGAAACTCTAGTGTCATGTTGCAAAAAAACACCCTCAGGTCTTTTAATTATCAAAATTTCTTTTTGATGTTGTTATACTGGTTTGGAGCTGAATGAATTTGCCTGTACGTTTCCTAATGTTAACAAAAAAAAAAGCAAATCCCCATATTTATGTGGGCTCCTGAAAACCTGTAGTTTTATATCTCAACAAGAAATGGCAGCGGATCAGAGTGAAGCAGCGAGTGGCGTCCAGGGCTTCAGTTCTGAGAACCATGTGGCTCTCTGTGTACCTGCTGTGCCGGGGGGCTTCAGCTCCCTGCAGACTGCCTGGCAGTATTTCCTTTATTGATGTTGCCAGATACACAAAGCACAAAACAATATTGCAACCATTTAAAACATATTTCGGTATTTTTTTGTGTATTTTGACAACTGAAAAGCATGTACATTTGTTGTGTTTTTTAAAAACTATTCTCCCAATGGGCCTCATTCACAAAACTTTTATGAAATTACTCTTACTTTTGTTCTTAAAAACGTTCCTACGAAAAAACAATATGAGATTTATGACGCATGTGCAGACCTTTGTTTTTGTGCATATCCCAGGCGTACGAGATGATGAATGCTGGCTGTTTGTGAATTTTATGCGCAGTGATGTTCATTTGTGATTTGCATGAGGAAACAGTCACGAACAAATACAGATAAGAAAAAAATGATGAATGCCAAAATGAACGGAACGTTCTTACACGCAGTTTACGATCAAATGTGACCGCGCACGTATTTAAATGGCGGAAGAGGCCCGCTGTGTATAGAGTGTGTAGCTTGCATTGTACGTATAGAGAGAATCCAGAGCAGAGGGGCATTCCTGCTAAGTGTACATACTCAGGTGTCAGATGACATGTTTCACTGATCCTTGGGTCAGTGGTGAAGCTCCAGGACGTGTCAGGACTAATCTCTGAGCGTGGCTGATTGTGAGTGTGCTTAAGGAAGCGCCAGGAGCGGGGCAGTGTCCCGATGCCAAGCCTGTCCCATCTGCGCATCGCGCACTTGCCCTTTGAACAAATACACATAATTTGTTGTGTGTGTTTCCGCTTAGATACAGTATATACTAACAAAGATAACATGGCACTTTACCAATATCTACGCTCTTTCAGGCAACTACGTGCCTGTCACTCTCTTCTGTGTGTGGCTGTGGCTGTGTGTGTGTGTGTATAACTGTCCCTTCTTTCCTCTGTTAATATGAATATTAGTAATTCACGTGAATTATGTCCAGTCATGAAGGTGATACCAGACATTTTCTGACAGCTGAATTAAAGACGTTAGATGACCTTCCCTGGGCAGGGATTCCGCTGTCAACCGCATCTCAGTGACGAGAACTGAAACTGAGGCCGTGACTCATAGTGTTCGTGCAAGCTTTTGGCAGGCATCCACGAAACAGGACATCATTTTCTTTAGGTTTTATTTTCTTGTTCATTTCCTAATTCTTTATTGTGATGCCCAGTATACGTAATTAAAAGTGAAGTTATTAATAGCGCTGTAATATTCGTGCGATTTGGTTAAGGGCCAGGCCTTTCTCACATCCTGTCGGGCGGTGGTGGAGAATAATAGACACAGAACAGGTCTTGCCGCTGAGGTTGCAGGTTCAAAATCTAGGTGGGGCACTGCAGTTGTACCCTTGAGCGAAGTACCTAACCTGAATGGCTTCAGTCAAATATGCAGCTGTATAAATAGGTTGTATGTAAAAGAATGTACAGTAAGCTGTGTAAGTGGGTAGGGATATGACTCTCTGCAGAGTAAAATTCAGTGAAAATGTAAACTCCCGTTGGCCCGTCCGGAGTATGGAGTGACTCCTGCCGCTCGTTCCGTGACGAGGTTTGTGGGCGGAACGTTCCTCGTAGCGTTTTTCACAGATACCTGTTTGCCTTTGTCCTTTTTCTGTTTTAAATGAGGTGAATGCGCTTCCCTCGTCACACGTAACGCAATTTATTTTTTGTGTGTTTTAAATGGTGTTTTTATTATTGTGGAGGCCACGACTTCCGCATGGTTCACAATACAGAAAGATAACAGCGTTTGTCGAGTTGGAGGCCTTTCTTTTTCCCACCGTTCGGACGAAAATAAATAGATTTAGGCATGCAGCAAGATTCACGCATGTTTTCTTCACTCCATTAACGTATCGATATTCGGAGAGATGAGCGTAATTCTCTCTCTTGCTCCACAAGAGCCCTTATTTGCATTTCTGCTCAGGGAATTTGTCTGACGCCAAGATATGTGAACAGTCCTCCACTGACTCCTTCGGGTTTTTTTTGAATTAATGCAAATTCCGTTCCGCGCTGCCGTTTGGCTTCGCATGCGCGTGTTTACCGTGCCGTGCCGAACGTGCTCACGGGCACGCGCGGCTTAGCCAGAAAGACAAAGAATTGCCCTGGTATTCAAAGTGGATTTCGGGAGTACACCGTGCGAATGTGCGCGTGATTAACATCCTCTTCCCTTTATTTTAATTTTACCCCGCTGTCAACAAGAACCGCGAAATGCCACGCTTATAAAAACATTATCTCAGTAATTAAATCACTCAGTAGTTACATTCATTTGGTAAGGCGCAATTTGGATACGATTATAGTGCAATGTTGGCCAGCTGCATCACTTAGAAGCAAATACAATAAATTGTACAGAACTTTAAGATTATATTTATATCTTGTCGCATAGCATGACTATGTCTTTTTTAGCAGGCTTGGCTTTCTGTAACAACGATATAACTGAAACTTGTAGGACAAGGTTCAGAATATTATGAATTACAGTAGATAAGGAGACATGACAGGATTCTCGATAACCTATAGATTTATTTTTTGCGGAATTACTCGCAGCCTCTAACGTTGACCTTGCCATTGAATCACGTGCCAAAAAAAAAACTTAAAAAAACAAAAACAAAACGTCACCTACTAACAATACTGAGGGACTGAGAGAATCGCGAGCTTCCCTCTGAATCGTGGCTGGAATGGAGACGCTGGTGCCTCTTGCCTTCGGTGAATAGTACTATGGTGGTAATGAAGTCATCCAGGCAAGTGAACAGTAGTGTCTGGATGACTGAGCATCGTTGAGAAGGGAGGACCCCAGCAGTGTGTCCATACTGTCACCTTCACGGCTCACCCTGTAATGGTGCATGCACGCATACACACGCACGCATACACACACACACGCACACACTTACGCACACACACACACGCACGCATACACACACATGCACACACACGCACTCACACACACACAAACACACATGCACACGCACACATGCCCATGAACACGCATGCACATACATACACATGCAACACACACACACACACATGAACATGCACACATACACATACACACATGCACACACACGCACATACACACACACATGAACACGCATGCACATACATACACATGCAACACGCGCACACACACATGAACATGCACACATACACACATGCACACACACACATACACATATGCACACACATGCACACACGCACATGAACAGGCACGCAGATGCACAGACACACATACACAGACATACACTATATGACCAAACATATCAGCACAGTGCTTGGTCTGGGGATGTTTTTCATGGTTTGGGCTCGGCCCCTTAGTTCCAGAGAAGGCCTCTTAATGCCACAACATACCATCACATTCTAGATGACTCTCTGCTTCCCCAGCAGTTTGGGGAAGGCCCTTTCCTGTTTCAGCATGAAAATGCCCCCGGGCACACAGTGAGGTCCATATAGAAATGGTTTTGTTGAGAAATGTGGGGAAGAACTTGACCCTCCTGCACAGAGCTCTGACCTCTACCCCATCCAACACCTTTGGGATCAAATGGAAAGCCAGCTGTGAGCCAGGCCTAATCACTCAATCAGTGCCCAATCTCACTAATGCTCTTCTGCCTGAATGGAAGCAAATCCCTGCAGCAATGCTCCAACATTTAGTGTAAAGCCTTCCAGGAAGCGTGGAGGTTGTTATAGCAGCAAAGGGTGGAACCAACTCCATATTAATGCCCGTAATTTTGGATGAGATGTTGGATGTCAGGTGTCCACATACTTTTGGCCAAGTAGTGTACACGCACACACCACACACACACACACACACACATTCATGCCTACACACACACTTGTCTAAAGTGTAAGTATTTCCCCATGTGTCTGCTGAACGTACAGTGCAGTACTGCTACACTAATCGCAGGCATACTCACACTACACACACACACAAGTAGTCAGATGGTTTTGGCATACTGTCCATATATACCATATATTTCTATTTGAAGTGCGCAGTTTTTAGTTATGGAAAGCACTAAGGGGTTTCAGGGTTTGATGTAAGCCTTGTGGTGTGGTGGTATTAAACTGTGCCGACTGCATTGTTTTTTAGGCGTCTGACCCACTTTTTACACACATTCATAGCATGCTTTCCGCAAAACAGCATCCACGCTAATGAGCTTGTCATGCCAAGCCACGGTGTGCTAAATATTTTGCAGGAAACAGCCTGCAATTTTAATTTTGCATATTAATATATTAACATTTTTGACTTTCAGTCAAATGTGGGCTTATATTTGAGTCACACTTTTTCTCTCACCTTATATATCCAAGTTGGGGTGTGTGCATGTATGTATGTGTGTGTGTGTGTGTGTATGTGTGTGTGTAAAGCACTGTTTCTGCAGTTATGGACAGACAGACCGAGAGACAGGCCAACAGACTGACAGACAGACAGACAGAAACAGGCAGACAGACAGGCAGGCAGGCAGGCAGATAGACAGACCGACAGAAACAGGCAGGCAGACAGACACAGGCAGGCAGACAGATGGACAGACAGACAGGCCGACAGACTGACAGGCTGACAGACAGGCAGAGAGGTAGGCAGGCAGACAGGGACAGACGCCATACCGTACTGCTATTTCAATTATAGCCATGCCACATTACTGTCCGAATCAGAGCCACTTTATACTGCTGTCTGAATCAGAGCCACACCATATCACTCTCTGAATCAGAGCCGCGCGATTCCCCTGTTTGAATCAGAGCCGCGCGATTCCCCCGTCTGAATCAGAGCCGCGCGATTCCCCTGTTTGAATCAGAGCTGCGCGATTCCCCTGTTTGAATCAGAGCCGCGCGATTCCCCTGTTTGAATCAGAGCCGTGCGATTCCCCTGTTTGAATCAGAGCCGTGCGATTCCCCTGTTTGAATCAGAGCCGCACGATTCCCCTGTTTGAATCAGAGCTGCGCGATTCCCCTGTTTGAATCAGAGCCGCGCGATTCCCCTGTTTGAATCAGAGCCGTGCGATTCCCCTGTTTGAATCAGAGCCGCACGATTCCCCTGTTTGAATCAGAGCCGCGCGATTCCCCTGTCTGAATCGGAGCGTGTCGTAACCGGAGCATTATCCTCACTAATGAGAGGTAATGAAAAAAGCCAGACCCGTGTTTCACCCTGTTATAAATAAAGCGCCACTTTTCTCTCCACCTCCAGTCCGGAAGCTTCCGCTAATGAAAAGAAACTCAGGTACACTTAAGACATTCAAGTGACGAATCTTTCCTGAGAGGAGGTGCATTATTCCGAAATGCACCCCAACTATACTGCAAATTCGGTCAATTTCTTGTGCACTTTCTATTTACAGATGGGAAGGAATTATGAATTGTGATTCATGATTTGTGCATTTCATATGCAGCTCTTCCTTTTGGATCCCACTGTGATCGAAAGCCAGAAAAATGAAAAAAATAAAACACACCCAGCTGGCTCCAGAAGGTAATCCTGACAGAGATCCAGACTGTGTGCACGGGACACACTCTGAGCCAGAAGTTTTGATTTGAACGGTGTGTTTTATCACTAAACAAATATTGCCAATGTTAACATAGGATATGCTCAACAGAAGTCAGATTTAAGGGTATTTTGATTTGTGCTTTAATCGTGCAGTGGGTGATGAAATTCAGCATTCATGTGTGCATGCTTTCTGCTATGATTGAAGAGACTGTCTCTCTTTTTTTTTTTTTGGAAATGATGAAGGTTGCTGAAAGCCATAACTCACTTTCTAAAACCTGCAGAGTCAGATTTTCAGTTAGGGTACCAGACATACCAGCTGTCAGATTTTTGCGCTGCACTGTCCTGTTTGTGGTGCACATGTGCGGACCCAGGCTGAGCCGGACCCAGGCTGGGCAGAACCAGACTGTGCAGGCCCAGACTGAGCGGACCCAGGCTGAGCCGGACCCAGACTGAGTGGACCCAGGCTGAGTGGACCCAGGCTGAGTGGACCCAGGCTGAGCGGACCCAGGCTGAGCGGACCCAGGCTGAGCGGACCCAGACTGAGCCGGACCCAGACTGAGCGGTCCCAGGCTGAGCCGGACCCAGGCTGTGCGGACCCAGACTGTGCAGGCCCAGACTGTGCAGGCCCAGACTGAGCGGACCCAGGCTGAGCGGACGCTTTGGCGGTCACACAGAACACGCGTGATGGAGGAGTGCCGTTTACGGACTGGCGTGGAGCGCAGCTCCTCCCTCCTCGTGTTTTTATTGACACACAAACCGTTTAAAGGGTGCTTTTGTTTGTTTGTTTTTGGAGCGGGGGACCTCCCCTCCCCCGCCCCGCACCGCAGCAGAGATCCCAGCTCAGATTCGGCTCGGAGCTCCGGGCCTTCTGGGCCTGTGTGTGAGCGAGTGCGTCAGCGCGCCCGGGGATGAAAGGGTCCGGTTTCGCCGCGCCCTCCCCCCTCCCCACCCCCCCCCCCCCCCCCCCCCCCCCGGTCTGATGCTGCCTTTTGTGCTGCCGGTATCGCTGTGAGACTGAAGTCAGGCGGAGCTGCGCTTCTTGTTTGTGAAGGTCTGAGCGTGGCGTGGCCGTGGCACACAGAGACGATCACGTTCACATTTTAGCGGAAGCTTTTTACCCAGATCGACTTGCGGGACTTCCCTGCGGTCCGTTCGTGCAGTTGGGTATTAATGAAACAGTCAGGTTGTGTACCCTGCTCTGGGGTAGGAGGGCTAAACAGCATCGCTGCACCTGGGAATCAAAACCACAACCTTTTGGAGCTATGAGCCCAGTTCTCTACCCACTATGCGGCCATCCTAAACAAGCAATTACATTGCCATTACATTGCATTACATTACATTACATTACCATTACATTGCATTATATTACATTACATTACCATTACATTACATTACAGGCATTTAGCAGACGCACTTATCCAGAGCGACTTACAAAACTTTTTTTATTTTTTATTTTTAAACATAGCATTTACATTGCATCCATTTATACAGCTGAATATACGCTGAAGCAATGCTTGCTCAAGGGTACAGTGTATGGGACGCCAACCTTACTTTAGGTAACAAGACCAGCTCCTTGCCCATTATACTGCCGCCCATAAGCCATGACGTCATGGTTACCGCAGGGTACCACCGAAATCTGAGCGACGAACACGGCCGGTGGGTCGACAGGAAGTCAGCGCACTTGCCTGGTTAAAGATGTGCCCAAAGGCTCACGCACAAGCCTGTCATAGAAAGGGCGCTTCGCGCTTCAGAGCCCTGCGCTCTGGCTAACGTTTTACGCTTCGCTTTCAGCAGGATGTGGCCTCAGAGCGGAGAGTCTGTGTGTGACGCAGCTGCGCCGGCCTGACTCAGGCTGGAGCCGAGGCCAGCTGAGCTTGTGTGGCACGACGGGCACTTTTCCACGACAGCGCCCGCAGCACGCGCTGCAGCGCTAACGCACATTTTCTCCTCTGTTTCTTGGCCCGTTTCACCGAACCCCCACCCCCAGATCCCGAACCCCCGCCCCCAGATCGAGATGAATGGCGGGACCCTGTCAGGCATCCAAGTCATTCCCTTCCTGAAACGCATGGCTCCCATTTGTTTTGCTTCTCCCTGAGAGCCCGTAATGAGCCAGCCTGGTTCCAGCTCTACAGTGGGAAAGGGGAAATTGGAGGAGGGTTCTGTTTAAATGGAACTTCAGATGAAAAGCATTGAGGTCACCGGCTTTATCAATTGTTTAATCGTGCCTGAAAACTTGCGGATGCTTTTTATTCCCGTGTCTATTTTAGTCGTTTTCGCAGCCTCGAGGGGGTTTGTCCTGCTGCTATTTGAGCTGTTCAAACGACGCGGTTGCGTGCGCTTTGAAATCCCATCACTGCTGGCCTTCGACCACAAGAAAAAAAAAAAAAAAGCTGGGCGTTTCCACCCAGAAAGGATTGTTCTGAAATGACGATCTCCGCCTCGGTTGAACGTTGCGAAGCTCGCATAATGTCAGACTCCCAGGGTGAGTGTTGGCAGAGGAACACAAATCCCTCAGAGGAAGACACTCTCGATGGCTCTGAAGGAAGACCAGGCACCTGGCAGACAGGTAGACTTCCCTTTTGTTAGAACACAAAAACTGTGTTTCTAAAAGAGTAAACTGTTGCCAACTTAAAATAAAAAGCAGCGCGTTCAGAGTCAACAAAAGTTTGTTTTTGTGCACACAATCCGTCTATAATTTCCCAGGACAACTGTGAACGTGCTTGAAATAAATTGCGCTGCAGCTTGTCTTGCCCAGGTCCCTCCCACTCTCTTGTTTGCTTTCAGCCTGTTTTGTGTTGTATGGTCTTTCTTCAATGGCGCAGCACCACCGAGGAAACCAGTCAAACAAAATGTCTGACCTCCGCTGCATGCAAATAGGCCACCATACTGCAGGAGGCAGGACACATCCCTGGAATCAGACCAGAATGGTGCAGAGTAACCAGGGTAACAAAGAACTGTGGTAGATGTTGGTAACACTGCCCTGTGTTATAACAATGGAAGGTGGTGGTAGATTCCGGCGTGCGGTTTTCAGAAGGCTTAACTGGAGCGGAGAGTTAATCAAATGAGGCAATGTGTTGCTTTGGTGAGATCAGTGAGTCAGCTCTTTGCTTTGCACTGGCTTGGGAGAATAGTTTCAGCTTGTTGTGAGCTGCTGATGTCCCCCATTGAGAAGTGACAGGGGTTAATCTTTTGCCTACCTGAATTGACTGTGTGTTGTCCCCTGGGGGTATAATCTCTGGCATAATTATTGTGGAAGAAATGGAATGAAATTCAGCTTGATGAGGGCTCCCCCGAATGTCCGCGGGACACGTTTCCCAGAATCCCCTTGGAACTCCTCTGTCTGTGTGGAGAACCCATCTCCAGCTCATCAATTCTTAACGCGTCCGGCGAGCGCGGCAGTGGCTCTGTGCAAATCGCCGGGCTGGGTCAGTAAACGGAGAGGCATGAATTAGGGATGACTCGGGCTGGAGTCGCGCTGCCTCAGAATTACTCGGCAGACGAGGGGACCCTGAGCCTCGCGGAGATGTTACTCAAGATTACCGAGGCTCGGAAGACGGGGGGACCCCGATTCTCTTCCCTCCTCCTCCTCCTCCTCCTCCTGGCAATATCCCCCACAGGGATATTGGGGTCCCCCCCATGCACCCCCTGGCCCACTCCGCTGTGATCTCTGTGCAAACTCAGGCAGCTGCTCTCCCGCACAGCGCAGGCCCTGAACTGCACAGGTTAGAGACGGCAGGTAGCACAGGTATACTATGATTGCTTCATTGTTCTATTCCTTGATAAGCAGTTCTCATCCTGTTCACCCCCTGGGCGCGCACACACACACACATACACACTGTCTCTCTCTCTCACACACACACACACCCTCTCTCTCTCTCTCTCTCACACACACACACACACACCCTCTCTCTCTCTCTCTCTCTCTCTCACACACACACACACACACCCTCTCTCTCTCTCTCTCTCTCTCTCACACACACACACACACACCCTCTCTCTCTCTCTCTCTCACACACACACACACCCTCTCTCTCTCTCTCTCTCTCTCTCACACACACACACACACACCCTCTCTCTCTCTCACACACTCTCTGACACGCATACTCACACACACACTCACACTCTCTGACACACACACACACACTCACACTCTCTGCTGGGGGGCAGGTAGTATCCCTAAGGAAAGTGCCTGTGTAAGTCAGGGCAGTTATAAACAGGAAGAAGCGCTCGGCTCGTGGTTGTCCCGGCTCAGAGTGCTGATGCGTGGTACCGCTCTGTGTGTCTCCTTTGTTGTCAGAGGGGGGGTTGTCTTTTTCACAACCCTGTCTGATTTCCCCCCCCCCCCAAAAAAAAAACACCCCCCCTTAAATCCACACCCCAAACTGCACAGATTAGGAGCTCATTTCAGCCCCTGTGCCGGGGGCGGGGCTGACTCACAGGCACTCCGCCACTCAAGCGCTGGTTTCCTCTCCGCTTTTCAGGCTGTGGTCCAGGGTGTAAAAATAGCCTCCGGTCTGCAGGAGTCCCTCTTTCGGACGGCTCGTTTGTGCGGAGCGTTCAGGCGCGTGTGGACGCGGGGGGTGTCCGGGGGGGGGGCGCGGTTCGGTTCTGTCGGATCGGGCCGTCTGATGACCCCGGGGGGGTGGATTTAAATTGGCCACCCCGGGTGGAACCGGCTCAGTGCCGGGTCTGATCCGGTCCTGTGCCGCGACTTTGGCTCATGGACCTTCGCTCTCAAGTCCCAGGGTTCACAGAGATGTCACTGAGCTCTTAATTGGCAGCGAAGAGGGCTGGTTCTGGCTGGTCCTTCACGGGGAACAGGCTATTGTTCTGAGCGGGAAGATCTCTCAGGGAGGGCTGGACGAGTTGAACCCGCGGACCAGAACGCCCAGATTAATGAGTTTTTTCCTGCAAAAGTCTCTTCTGAAGCTGCACACGTCGAAGGCACTGTTTACACCGGACTTCTTATGAGATGTGTACCTGATTAATGGACATGTGACCCACATCCCATTTGATGGCTGGGGTCAGAACACAATACATCCTGATGCGGAGGCAGTTAGAGCCTGATTCCGCTGATAGCGAATCGGAACCTGAACACTTCAGAATGCAACTGAACCTGAACACTCCAGCACACATCTCCTCCTTTCACCTACAACATTCTACGGACACAACATCCCAGAATAAGCGGGTATCTCCCTGCTCCAAAAGCTACTTTTCCTCATCACTTGTAGCATTTACAAATAGTCCTAATACACCAAAGATATCCATCTTCACAAACCCATCTGGTTTCTCATATGGGGTTTATTAATAGCTCATGTGTGACTAGAACATTTTCATATTTGCTGTTGTGCACAATATTAATTGGGCTGACCAGATCTCCTCCTTTTCCCAGAATCCTCCTGTTTTTGGGGCTGAAAATATCCGTCTGAGTGGGATTTATAAATTCCTTAACAACGTCTGTGACTTGGGGGCTCACTCTCGTATACAAGTAAACAAACGGCCCAATACTCATGTTCATACCACCCACCCGCCCCCCCTGGCCCCGCCCCAGCCGGATGTCAGGGCCTGGCCTGCACCCCCCGTCCTGGCGTGTGGAGGCCGAGGCTCAGCCGAGAGGCGCTCCTTCTTTTAAGAGAGCTCGCCGCCGCCGCCCGCCGTTGCTAAGGGCCGAACGCCTGGATACCGTCCTTAACGACGCGAGAAACAGGAAACACGAGCGCACGCTTTCGACCACGTCTCTGATATCCGAAGCGAGTCTCGATCGTTTGGTTCTCGAATGTCAGCCCCGAGGACGGCGGCGCGCTGTTAGCCGTTTGAAACGGGACTTTGATCTCGTGTCCTGGGCCATTGTTCAGAGCCTGGCCTGGGGGGTCGGCCTGGGGGGGGGGGGGTCGGCCTGGGGGGTCGGCCTGGGGGGGGGCTGGGGGGGGTCGGACTGGGGGGTCGGCCTGGGGGGTCGGCCTGGGGGGTCGGCCTGATGGCTTTACCAAAAGCTCACCTGGCTCGTTGAGCACCAGCACAAACCTGCTGTGGAGTCCGGACTGTGGCCTGAATTTAGATAAAAGCCTTACTTAGCCTAGGCCTACTGCGTGAACTAGACTTGATGCGCACGGCTGTGGATAACTGCACCTTATTGCACCTTATCAGACCTGCATTCTGTAGTTGTTTCAGTGACCTTCGGTATGCACTTACTGTGTGTCACTTTGGACAAAAGTGTCTGCCAAATAAAATGTAATGAAATGCAACGTAATGTAAAAAGAGTCGACCATTGATTTCATGCAGCTCAATTTAACAGGAAAACCTTAAAGGCAGAGTCCTGTATAAAGGCAGAGGAGTCCTGTATTTGTCTGAAAACTGAGCAGAGATTGCGTTTTGGTGCTTTCAGTTTTCTGACCGACGGGCGGAACGTCTGGAGCGTTTAGGAAGAAAGAGAACTGTGGATTGCTCGCCTCTTTCTGTAATAAGCTTTCCTCTTCTTCCTGTTTCCTCTGTCTGTTTTGACCCAGATGAAGACTCTAGAGGCACACTTCACATTTTTCATTTTATGTGTTTTTTGTTTGTTTGTTTTCTTTTTTCTTTTTTTTTTTCTTTCTGCTCTCACTCCAGCCCATGTTTCCTGTTCCGCACGTCCAGCAGGAAGGCGTGTGGCCGGCGCGTGGGCAGCTCAGATGGACGTAACGCGATCTCTCTCTGCCCCCTGTCAACCCTTTGTTTTTCATCACTATTACAGCCCAATTTGACCTTGCATCCACCTTGAAAAGCCTGTTCCTTAAGCACATAATTGTGTCTGCATTCCTTCTCCAACCCTTGGCACTTGAATACTCTCTAAAGAGGAGTGTCATAGACAGTTGATACTTCGCAACCATCAGCTCGGTGTGTGTGTGGATCTTTAAAATGTAAAGGCCCATCTTTAGGAAAACATAGACACATACACGCGCGCACACACACACACACACACACACACACACACACACACAAAATGCAGCAGAGGTGGAAAGTCCATGCGTCAGTCAGGAAAAAGTCTTTCACCCATTAACTCAGCCAGCTGATTTCATTAATTAGTACCTCCTGGCTGAATAATTGAGCTAATTAGCAAATCTAGGGGACGCAGGGAGGATTTTACTCTGTGGACCTGGACCTCTGTCCTGGCGATGCAGTGACACTGCGTTTCCCAGCGGTGGGTCACAGTGAGAGGCCTCATTGTGCATTGTCTGGAGGAGAAGCGTGCCACGGAGCTCAAATGTGGAAACAATGTGACTGTTATGAGTCTCCGTGACGTTTATATGGAGACACAAGCAGGTGAAATCAGACCCGCCGGTCCGGCACGCTGTAATTATAACTGTTCTTTCAGTCACTCGTCTCCAGCATGCCTCCTAACAGCACGCTGAGAGACTGGCTGAGCTTCATACTTGCTCTGATGCAAGTCTTTTTTATTGGCATGTAGGTGAGGGTGACATTTCAAACCTTCATCTGAAACTCAGCAGCGAGGCTTCCTCTTGGAAAGGACAAACGTCTCGCCTTATCCGGGGCCGTCTGTCTCCGTGCCGACAGCGCCATCGCTTCCTGTCTGCGTGCGATCACGCGCTCGTCTGTGGAAATGCATCATGGGAATCGCGGAACAGAAATAAGCAGACAGGTTAACGGGGAATAAACAGATTTGTGCGGTTTGTCCTTTTACGGCTGAAAATAGCTGACTGGACAAATAAGTGAGCTATAGGGTAAGGGCGGCCCATACAGGCCTACTGGTGGACATCCTAAAAATAACAACAAACAAAGACAGCTTTCTGACAGATGCAATCCGGCAGAACGAAGAATTTCCTTTAAATAACAAACATGTTGAAAGTAACTTATGGAAAAGTAAACTGTTGCTGCAGAGTTTTTGTGTGTGTGTGTGTTGGAGATGCACTATCCTTGACCCTTAGATCAGTGATGCACACAAGACAAAATAGCTCATGTGGTTTAGTCCAACTGCTAGAGCTATTCACTGACATTTCCAGCATGTTTCTGTTTGTTGTTTCAGAGCTATGCATTTTTGTGTTTATTAATCTGAACGGATTTGATAAGGGTTACTGTTTATTATACATGATTTCATACCTTCTTACGAGAAGCCGTCCGCTTGTATCAGCACTCTGAACTGGAACACGCTGCAGGGCTGTAGGAAGGAAATAGTTTTTGGGTTTCATGAAGAGAAAAAAAAACCCGAAATCATTTAATCTCCCGGAAAGGATCACAGCGGTGGGCAGTCCTATTTCAGGAGAACCAGAGCATGTGCTGGTTTCTGTTTCTATTAATTACCCTGGCCCAATTAACTAATTACACTCACCAACGCTGGTCCTCTCATAGATCAGCTGACTGTGAAAATGTGCCATCCTGGATCCTCAGAGGCCCTGACATTGAGCGCACAGCATGCTGGGTATTCTGCTGTTTCAAAACACAGATCGTATCAAAATATAAGATAAATTATACCGCTGGGATATCACAGTAGCACACATGCTGACAGGGGGGTGTTGCATAATGCTGTAATTGTTTAATTGTGTTAAAGACAGCTACGCTAAGCGGCTTTATCTGCCCTATGACCAGAGATCTGATCGCCGGGCCGTTGTCATGGTTATTTTCCTGTGTGGTTTGTGCAGTTTTCTCAGGGCTGTGAGAACAAGGAGCGGAGCTGGACCTGAGTCCCTCAGGCACAGGCTGCTTTACCTGCACACACAAGGCTGGACCTGAGTCCCTCAGGCACCTGAGTCTCAGGCTGCTTTACCTGCACACACAAGGCTGGACCTGAGTCCCTCAGGCACCTGAGTCTCAGGCTGCTTTACCTGCACACGCAAGGCAAAGGGGCTCCCTGTACGACTCAGTACTGCATCCTCTTTTTACACTTTCTGCTGGGTTTCCTTCAGAAAAGTCGGCAGAGGACCTTCCCCCTGTATACTTCCCCTTACACTTGGTTTTCTAATTATAATCTGCTTCTAGAAATATCTATTTCAGGATTTTTTTATTCCATTATCTGTCGAGTTTTTGGCAAATTATTCGCATCTGAATCCGTGCTCATTCATCACGCGCATTAATATTTTCAGCGTGATTGATACTGAGGGGAGAAATGTTTTTACAGTTGAGTACGTGCACCAAAGACAGTGAGTGTCTTATGAGAACTGAACTCGGGGCCTGAGGGCGTTTAGAGAGTGTTTGTCTTGAGCAGTTTGAGCCGCTGGCTGGCTCTTCCAGTTCAGGCTCTGTCCGGTCGTGTGGACGGGTTCCACTGTCCAAGATGAAATCCAGACCGCCGGCTTTGGACAGGACCCTCCAAACGGCTGTAGTGTCGGCCAAGAAGGGAGGTGAGAAGTCTGGGTCCGTGCCGTCGCCTGCATCTCTCTGCCTGCTGAAGGTCTGTCTGAACTCACCTGGCTCTGACCTCACCTGTTTCAGTGCAGCTAGCCTTTATCGGTCCATGTGTTGGTCCATGTTCTGGTCCCTGTGCTGGTCCATGTGCAGGTCCCTGCGCAGGTTTGTGTGCTGGTTTGTGTGTTGGTTTGTGTGCTGTTGCCTTTTGGGAAGATATTAGGTAACTCTAACCTTCAGAAAAATATCTGCATGCCAGGCTGTGGTTTCAGGGAAATGAGATTTGTACCCAAGATCTGAAAACTCTAATGGACCCCAATGTAAAGATTACAGTATCTGAGATTTTCCAAAAATGGCCATAGTGCCCTGTTCCCTAAATAAACTATTTAAAAGACTTGGACCGATACAGTGCAGTGATGTCGATGTAATAAAGTACCGGAAGCCATTGACCACAGAACGCAGCTGTCAGATTGTTTTCTGGGAAAAATAGGATCTTTTCTCTTTCAGCCATTAAATCATTTTAATGTTCATTGGTTTGGGAATTCCAGGACAGATCTGAGGGCAGACCAGTCACAGAGGGGACAGACCTGAGCACAGACCAATCACAGAGGGGACAGATCTGAGCACAGACCAATCACAGAGGGGACAGATCTGAGCGTAGACCAGTCACAGAGGGAACAGATCTGAGCGTAGACCAATCACAGAGGGGACAGATCTGAGCGCAGACCAATCACAGAGGGGACAGATCTGAGCGCAGACCAATCACAGAGGGGACAGATCTGAGCGCAGACCAATCACAGAGGGGACAGATCTGAGCGCAGACCAATCACAGAGGGGACAGATCTTAGCGTAGACCAATCACAGAGGGGACAAATCTGAGCGCAGACCAATCACAGAGGGGACAGATCTTAGCGCAGGCCAATCGCAGAGGGGACAGATCTGAGCGCAGACCAATCACAGAGGGGACAGATCTGAGCACAGACCAATCACAGAGGGAGACGTTTCCCCACAGATCCCGCCTCCGGACAGCTCGGGCTTCTGGGATGGTCAGCTGTCAGCGGAAAGGCCGGAGGGCTCTCTGGGGTCTGGGTCGGACATGGAGCCGTGTTTTTGCGGCGGTTTTGGAATGACGTTGTGTTGGCCTTGGCCAGTGTCCTGGATAAACACGCCCCCACCCCCCCAGAGCTCAGGCTTCCCGCTCGTACAGTAATCAGATGTTCCGAGGTAGCTACTGTTGTCGACCGCGAGAAAGACGTGGGGATTTCTCTCTGCTCCGCACACCTGCTTCCCCTGCGTTTGGGATAAAGGATGCGGCCGCAGGCACCGCTGACGGCGAGCACAGGGCAGAATTCGGTCATCCGAAGGCCTGGCGGGCTCCACCAGAGCTGTTTTACGCGTGGAGTACATCCAGCCTAGCCTCCAAATTAGCGAGGATGGGCTTCATTAAAATGTGACAGTTTTACGGCACATCTGTGTGCAGATGTGTCGTTAAACTGTCGTTCGGATTTTGAAAGGGGTTTTATGAAGAAGGAAATGGACGCTTTTATTTTAGACAAAAAATTTGTCTCAGGTCTTTGTGTCTTAGCCTGTCAAAATGGGTGAAACAGGGTGTGCGTCTGTGAAAGCAGTCTGAAAATGTGCGTGTGTGTGTGTGTGTGTGTGTGTGTATGTATGTGTGCGTGCACGTGCGTGTTTGCGCGTTTGTGCGTGTGTGTGTGTGTGTGTCTGTCTGCGTGTGTGTGCTCACTCGCACATCTATGTATGAAATCATCAGCAGAAATGCGAGGCACAAGGCCAAATCAGTTTTACTGCTCTTAGCTGTTTGATGGCGGTTCTGATAGTACTGGTACCATGTTTGCTAGCTGGTTTTTGGGTCACAGCTGTGTTGCCTGTCCTGTCAGTAATGGTCTCTCCTGAATCTGTGTTGTTGCTTAGCAGCTGCAGAGTGACAGTTGGATCCAGGAGGCGTCTGACCAACCGACGACCGTCTGAGTCGCTGCTCTGCAGCTGGAGCTGGAAACAGGATGTGAAGTGAAATGAAGGTGAGCTGTGGGTGGGGGTGGGGGGAGGAGGTGAGGGGGGCATCTGGACGTTTAGCTCCTGCAGCCTGGGGGGGGGGGGGGGGGGGGGGGGGGGGGGGGGGGGGGGGGGGGGGGGGGGAATGAGAGAAGGGGGGGAGGGGGGGGGGGCTGGACGTTGGCTCCTGCAGCCCGGGGGGAGGAGGTGAGGCGGGGGGGGGAGGGCTGGACATTCACTCCTGCAGCCTGGGGGGGGGGGGGGGGGGGGGGGGCGAGAGGAGGTGGGGGGGGGGGTTGGACGTTTTCTGCAGCCTGTTTATCTCCGCTCAGGTCAGGGACGGCCACACGTACATCCTGGCGGAGAGACGGCTCTGTCAGTCCCGCCCCCCCTCAGCGCCGGTCCCCCCCCCCCCGCGGTCCCGCACGCCAGCGAACCCTCTATTCTTAGCGACAGCGCTGCTGCGCACGCAGCCGCAAAAAACTCAAAGAGCTGTCGCCTGGGCGGGTTCACTGCTGGGGGGGGGGTTCGGCGTACCCCTCCCCCGATGCTGCAGACCTGTCACTCCTGCCTGTCTTTTCAGCCAATCATTTGAGAGGGCCGTCTCTAGCAGGCGTGCGCCCAAACAGTGATGGACACGGTGGAGACCTTGGACCCGGTATACAGGAAAAACGCTCTGGCCCGCGTTCAAAACTCGGCCTCTGAGTCTAATAATTCTACTCTGTTTATGAGACGGCGCTTTTTGTGTACAGCGAGATTAATGTTGAACGCTGGGCCTACCTAGCCAACTCACATTTCATTACTTTTAACTTTATTTAGATGGACAACCAGCGAATGAATCACTTGGGAGACTTCAAACTGAGGCTTTGTGTGATTTGGCGATGCAGCGGCGTCAGAGGCTGCCAAGAAAGAGTGAAGCAGTGAGGTAACGAGGGGAGATTAGACGTGCGTCTGGAGGCACTTTGAGGTTCAGTGTCCAGCTCGGCTTTTTTTTCTAGCAAAATCCCAGTGCATGAGTTGAGCAGGGACGCACAGGATTCTGGGAAGGTGCTAATCGCCGTGCACTGAGACAGACGGCTGATTTAGCACGTGTGCTAACTAAGTAGCTGCTGCCTCTTTTTTTCTCTCCATCAATTCCAAAACAGTGAAGAGCAAATATGTCAGAGATGTCAGCAGGCGTTGCTCGTAGAGATGTGATCCTCTCAGGAGGAATCCTGACCGTCTGGCAATGGGGGGTTTAGTCGCACACTGGCGATCGGTTACTGGGAACAGTCATCAGCCCCCTGGGGGCTCAGCGGTATGGTGGCCTGTAATGAGTTCAGTGTGCAACAGCAGAACAGGAGAAATGAGTGTGTGTATTACATCATCCAGCGCAACAGGAGCACGAATATGTGCACTATGTCATACTGCTCCACAGGAGCACGAGTATGTCCACTATGTCATACAGCTCCACAGGAGCACGAGTATGTCCACTATGTCATACTGCTCCACAGGAGCACGAGTATGTCCACTATGTCATACAGCTCCACAGCATTCTCATACAACAGGGATTGTAAATTCGACTCTCAAGGCCAGTAGTGCCGCTGGTTTTCTTTTATACCTGATAGTTGAGTTAATATAATTCGGTTAATTTAATTTGGCCAGGGAGGGTAATTTTGATCTGTAGTCCCTGGGCTGCATGTCTTTTGGCTGTGGGAGGAAACCAGAGCACCAGGAGGAAACTCACGCAAACACGAGGAAACACTTCAACTCCATGCAGTGAGGATCCAGGCCGGCTGGGACTCGAACCCAGAACCTCCTTCTTGCGAGGCAACAATGCTGACCACCGATTGGCCGGAGATTTAACTCACCGGGTGTTCCAGATTTAAATGGGTCCTGATTGGAGGGGAAGAATGAGAACCAGCAGCACCTCTAGCCTCGAGGGCAAGATTTTCGTATTGCATATTTCCCTTGTTTCCTTTTTGCGTTAAAATTGTATTTATGAATGTCTTTCATTACCATGTAATGTAATTAATGAGTTGTAATAATAATAATGCGGAACATTTTTGAAGGGACATTATGAAAGCAACAGATGAATTATAGAATTTCAATTTATAAATTCCAAAGTGTAAGAAAGCAAAGTTCCAGCCGTTGTCCTCTCCAGCACCCCGACACAGACCGGACACATTCCTCAGTTTGACCTGCCGTTTAAAAAAAAAAAAAAAAAAAAACTGGCTCATGTTATGCGAATATTTTCCTGTTTTTTTTTTTCTTCTCTTAGTCCTTCAAAGCACAACGCCCTCTTTGTTATTTTTATTTCCATAACAAAATGTAAACTCATGGTCATGAGCAGCAGTGCATAATTTGCGAGCTTTGATCATGGCGATGTGTCGGGGGATTTAATTTGTGCAGCAGAAACGCGGACGAGGAGGAGCGGTAAATAGTATAGTACACACGCGCGCTGTATTTGCAGACAGAGCGGTGGACTTGCCCCCTCAGGCAAAGTCCAAAGTGATGGGAAAAGCCTGCAGTTAATCAGGAATGGTGTAATCACTGGGCGAACGAGTCATCGTACCAACCATTGTGTGGAAAGCCAAAGCAGTTTTTTTCCTTCGGTGGAGAAGTAATTGAACAGATTTACTGACTGCGCTCGGTCGGCTAATTAGAGGAAAGCAGGTCATTGAGAGGCTATGAAATCCTGAAAAAAACTAGACACGCGTTGGTGCTGGTTGTTTTGTTTATAGTTACCTTGACAGGCATTACCTTTTCAATTCCCTTACAATTATAATAAAAGTTCTGAAGAATTGCTGAATACCTGGTCTCTGTGCCAAAAAAATAACCTAGCAGGTTTGTAACCCAAAGGTTGCTGGGGTACGACTAATGTCCCTTGAGTAAGGTACTTAACCTGGATTGCTTCAGTAAATACGCAGCTGTATAAGCGCACTGTAAAATAAACACACTGTGTGTAAAGGAATGTGTACATGTGGATGTAGGAATGGTTCACTTTGGGCCTGTCCTAAAGTTCCTCAGAGGGCCGTGCGCGTGCACAGAATGGCCTCACAGATGAGCACTAAAGGTTTCACGACCCATAAATCTGACGATTTGAAAGTGTTGACAGGTCGTGCGCGGCTTGGGGCGGGTCTCGTGTTCTCCCAGAATCCTCGCTGTTCCGTTGCTGAGCACGTGCAAAGCTGAGGGATTTAGCTGCAGAGGAACAAAGACAATTACTGTCAGCGGAGCAGAGCGTGGAGTCGCACACAGAACAAACCTCGACTTGTCTGGAGCCCCATGAATCACCGCGGCGGAAAAGACACCTGAAATCTTACACCGCTTTTACACCATGCCAGAAGCAACACACAAAATATTAATAATAATAATAATAATAATAATAATAATAATAATAATAATAAAACATAAAAAATAATAAATAAAAAGGAAACACAGACAGCAGGAATAGTACTCTGAAGAGTGAGAACACCACTGAATACTATGTACTCACTCTGTGAAAAATAGAGAACGAGAGTTATCCATGTTTACATTTTTTAAATTACAATATGCTGAAGCCGATGCTCGTTGTTTAACAGACCACGCCAGTGATCGTTTGTTCTGCACAACACTCTCTTCGCTCTTCACCGAAGACCAGCTGCTCATTGTTGATATGAATACTCTAACAACTACGCACAATCATCATATCCGTCTTATTTACTGACTCTGAGTCCGTCCATGTATTTACTTATTTAACGAAATCCCCCTCCTTAAATTATCAGTGGTGTGGAAAAGGAATCTATTATTTACACATCTCAAAAGTGATACCTTCATATTGGATGCCATGCCACACTATTAACACTGATGAAGCTAAAAGGTCTTGTGTGCTGCAGACTGGTATTATTACCCTCCGTTACTGGGCAGTGGGGTAGTTCAGCGGTCAGGGAACTGGGCTTCTAACCTGGGGGTTGCTGGTTTGACTCCCACTACCATTGCAGCCCTGAGAAATGTACCATACCTCCCTGGGGATAGCTTCTGTAAGAAACGTCCAGCTGTCATAATCGGATTGTTGGTAAAGCAATGTGAGCTGTTTATGTTGCCATGGGTATGGGTGTCAGATAAAAGATTACTGAGGACAGTTTATCTGTGATATGTGGAGGAAATGGGTATTGTGGGGGAGGAAGTGTGTTGCTATAGTGCTGGTGTTTCTGCGGGGGGGCACGTGTGCCACTGCAGGCTGTTTCAGGGCTTTCACATCCTGCCCCCCCTGGTGCTGACATGTCTGACCTACTTAGCCTGCTCTTAGCCTGCTGTTAGCGTGCTCTTAGCCTGCTCTTAGCATGCTCTTAGCGTGTCCTCTTAGCGTGTCCTCTTAGCGTGTGCTCTTAGTCTGCTCTTAGCATGCTCTTAGCCTGCTCTTAGCCTGCTCTTAGTGTGCTCTTAGCGTGCTCTTAGTGTGCTCTTAGTGTGCTCTTAGTGTGCTCTTAGTGTGCTCTTCGCGTGCTCTTAGCGTGCTCTTAGTGTGCTCTTAGTGTGCTCTTAGCCTGCTCTTAGCCTGCTCTTAGCGTGCTCCTAGCGTGCTCTTAGCCTGCTCTTAGCCTGCTCTTAGCCTGCTCTTAGTGTGCTCTTAGTGTGCTCTTAGCCTGCTCTTAGCCTGCTCTTAGCCTGCTCTTAGCCTGCTCTTAGTGTGCTCTTAGTGTGCTCTTAGCCTGCTCTTAGCCTGCTCTTAGCGTGCTCTTAGTGTGCTCTTAGTGTGCTCTTAGCCTGCTCTTAGTGTGCTCTTCGCGTGCTCTTAGCGTGCTCTTAGTGTGCTCTTAGTGTGCTCTTAGCCTGCTCTTAGCCTGCTCTTAGCGTGCTCCTAGCGTGCTCTTAGCCTGCTCTTAGCCTGCTCTTAGCCTGCTCTTAGTGTGCTCTTAGTGTGCTCTTAGCCTGCTCTTAGCCTGCTCTTAGCCTGCTCTTAGCCTGCTCTTAGTGTGCTCTTAGTGTGCTCTTAGCCTGCTCTTAGCCTGCTCTTAGTGTGCTCTTAGTGTGCTCTTAGCCTGCTCTTAGCCTGCTCTTAGCCTGCTCTTAGTGTGCTCTTAGTGTGCTCTTAGTGTGCTCTTAGCCTGCTCTTAGCCTGCTCTTAGTGTGCTCTTAGTGTGCTCTTAGCCTGCTCTTAGTGTGCTCTTAGTGTGCTCTTGGTGTGCTCTTAGTGTGCTCTTGGTGTGCTCTTAGCCTGCTCTTAGCCTGCTCTTAGCCTGCTCTTAGTGTGCTCTTAGTGTGCTCTTAGTGTGCTCTTCGCGTGCTCTTAGTGTGCTCTTAGTGTGCTCTTCGCGTGCTCTTAGCGTGCTCTTAGTGTGCTCTTAGCCTGCTGTTAGCCTGCTCTTAGCGTGCTCTTAGTGTGCTCTTAGCCTGCTCTTCGCGTGCTCTTAGCGTGCTCTTAGTGTGCTCTTAGCATGCTCTTCGCGTGCTCTTAGCGTGCTCTTAGTGTGCTCTTAGCATGCTCTTAGCGTGCTCTTAGTGTGCTCTTCGCGTGCTCTTAGTGTGCTCTTAGTGTGCTCTTAGCGTGCTCTTAGCCTGCTCTTAGCATGCTCTTAGTGTGCTCTTAGTGTGCTCTTAGTGTGCTCTTAGTGTGCTCTTAGCGTGCTCTTAGCCTGCTCTTAGCGTGCTCTTAGCATGCTCTTAGCGTGTGCTCTTAGTGTGCTCTTAGCGTGCTCTTAGCCTGCTCTTAGCGTGCTCTTAGCATGCTCTTAGTGTGCTCTTAGCCTGCTCTTAGCCTGCTCTGAGTGTGCTCTTAGCCTGCTCTTAGCGTGCTCTTAGCGTGTGCTCTGACTCTCTGCAAGGCCTGCATGGACCGCAGGTCAGCAGCACATCACCAGACCGCTGGAGGAACCCAACTGCATGTTCAGAACTTTGTTGTTTGAGGAGGACAAAACAGCCCTTGGTAATGCTACAGACAAGCTGCAGACCATCCCCTTCCCCTACCCACACACGTGCACACACACAGACACACACACGTGCGCACACACAGACACACACACACGTGCGCACACACAGACACATGCACAGGCACACTCAGCCCTTGCAGGGGAACTCCCAGAAGCCATTCGAGGGCACGTGAAAGATAATATTTCCTGCAAAGCCGTATACTTCATTTCTAAACATGCTCTGCCAAATAGAGCTGCATTGATAACAGTATTCTTGCGGGTGCATCGTGTTTCAGGCTGCGCTCTTTCTGTACACACTGACATCCCCCGCCCCCCCCCCCCCCCACCCCCACCCCCGCCCCCCCCCCCCCGCCCCCCCGTGAGGTCTGCTCAAGTCAGAGGTGCGCTTTGCTCACGCAGACCTTCAGACCACAGGAGCATTCGGGTTACGCAACATGGGGGATTATCGTCTGCTGCAGCGGTGGCTAAGCACGAGGGCATTCCTGTCTGTGAAAGCCCCATCAGTCTCCCCCCATTCCGCTATCCTGTCTGTGAAAGCCCCATCCGTCTCCTCTCATTCCGCTATCCTGTCTGTGAAAGCCCCATCCGTCTCCCCCCATCCCGCTATCCTGTCTGTGAAAGCCCCATCTGTCTCCCCCATTCCGCTATCCTGTCTGTGAAAGCCCCATCCGTCTCCCCCATTCCGCTATCCTGTCTGTGAAAGCCCCATCCGTCTCCCCCCATTCCGCTATCCTGTCTGTGAAATCCCCATCCGTCTCCTCTCATTCCGCTATCCTGTCTGTGAAAGCCCCATCCGTCTCCCCCATTCCGCTATCCTGTCTGTGAAAGCCCCATCCGTCTCCCCCCATTCCGCTATCCTGTCTGTGAAAGCCCCATCCGTCTCCCCCATTCCGCTATCCTGTCTGTGAAAGCCCCATCCGTCTCCCCCATCCCGCTATCCTGTCTGTGAAAGTCCCATCCGTCTCCCCCCATTCCGCTATCCTGTCTGTGAAAGCCCCATCCGTCTCCTCTCATTCCTCTATCCTGTAAGGAATTCCCAGACCTCATTCCTGAGTGACAGTGTGTGTGCGAGAGAGGGAGGGACGGAGGGAGGGAGAAACGGACGTAGCCTGTGAAGAGGCTGTGGTCTCTCCGTTTATCTCTCACACCCTTCCCTTAGATGTGGTGCCATAGAGAGCATGTGACAGGAAAATGTGCGTTATACAAAATGACAGATTGATATTGGAGGTAATGAGGACACTGTGCCCCCCGCCCCCTACCCCTGGCCAACGCTGTTTCACTGAGCTTTATACTCAGGCTGAAATGCAGATCTACCACGCACCATTGCACATTCTTCTACAGTAACTCATCTCTTTGTTTTTCTTGCTGTGTCTGACTGCACGTATCTGTAAAATTAGCGTGAACATTATGGCCGTTTAGGTGACCACTGAGCCGTTTGCAGCTCTCTGTTTACCACTCAGAGCCGGCAGAGCTGTTTGCTGGACTTTTTAATGACCCCTCTGAACAATGGTCTTCCAGACCCCTCCTGTGTGCCACAGAGTGCACTGTTTGAGGGGCTCCTGATAACGGTGACCTCTGACCCCTGATACACCGCTGAGGTCACAGGAAGTGCTCTCTGGATGACCTCAAATAACCTGCATCACCACTGACTTCACCCCCCCCCCCCCCCTCCCCGCCCCCCGCCCACCCCTTCTGTCTTCTCTGCAGGTCCTCGCACAGCCGCAGATTTTTTCCAGAATGATCAGCTGATGTAAAATAATCGTAAACATGCAGAATTGTGTCGAAATCTGACCCGCTGTGGGGTGATCGGTTCCTGTATGGAAATCTCGCAGAGGGTTGTGTCACAAGGTTTTGCTTTGTTTGGCTTTGCCAGGGCACCGTATAAACTAAACAAAACAGGCCACACGGCTTATTCAAAAATTTCAGCGCTGAGCACAAGAGGACTGGCGATATCTCTGCATCTCCCCCAGATTCCTTACATTAGTTTTGCCTGTGGAGCGCTAGCTGGCTCGTCCCACACGGTCTGTGTGTAGATGGGCCTCGCTGTCCATGTCACACACATTACAGCGGAAAAAACTGTGAGCCAAGTCACAGTGACATCGACCACTGACTCTCCATGGGCTCAGCGAAAAGCTTTCTGAAACCACGGAAGTGCAGTTTTCGGGCACTGCCATGTAGTGCAAATTCACAGCCAGAGACTGTGAAGTAGAAAAAAGGGTCTAGACCGAGTCGTCCACTAAACGCGTGAGATACAGTAACTCAAACTGTCACCTGATTCGATCACAAAATATTGTCCAAATAACACGATGGTCGATAGCGGAGGCTGCTGCCTGGATGAATATGATTGGCTCCAGACTGGGGAGAAAAAGTAATCAAATTGAACTAAGAAAAAGCCCTAGTTCAATGTTTTCGGTTCACAGTCTTTTCCTCTGTGCTGTAATATCATTTAAAAGATGGCAAACGTATTCCAGAAAAAAGACAAACTAAGGGGTCGTGTCTGTGCATGTGCTGCGAGGCTGTTTATGAGCTCGTTTCCGAACATTATCCAGATTTTGCTTCCCTTCCCAAAGGCAGTGCCAAGTTTCCTTAGAGACAACGAACAAGTTTGACTCAACTTGACCTTTTGACAGAGAATGACAGGACACTTGTCAGGTTTAGAAACCTTTATTTTGAAAGGTAAATTTGTATTTTCCAAATGTACTTTAAACTGCATTGTGCTACATTGTATCTGTTCAGCAGAAGCTCTAGGGCTGATATTTAGAAATGAGGGGATTTACTGTGGATAAGTGGAATCTTTGTACTCGTGTTTTTGTTGGAAGTCGCTCAGGATAAGAGTGTCTGCTAAGTGCCAGTAGTATATTGTAATGTAATGAGTCAATGGGCCTATAATGCAGCTGTATCTAACAAAAAATAAGTGTTCGCACTCATGAGATTTAAGATCTCATTTTCTTTGAAAGGCCCTTAAACTTTAGAAACAAATTTCATTGTGCCTGTAATTGAGTAGACACTGGCAGTATTAATTATTAATATAGAAATTGCATTTAAATGATTTACATAGAAATCATAGCTGTAGTGGCTGATGCTTCGCATTGTGACACAAAATGCAGAAGCGATTTGTGTTTTGCACGGTTTTGTGGAGTCATTGTTTATGAGAACTACAGTCCCAGCAGTGTGCAACATAGGTGTGAGGATGAGGAGGAAGATGAAGCTTTGGTACCGGAATACACTGACAGAACAGCAAGCGTTTGATACATGGTCCTCACAGCCCCCTGGCCTGAACCCGACACCCCCGTCTTTCAACACGGCCATCTTGGCTGCTCATCTCTCACCCCCGCCACAGGCCCCCATGTGCACATCTGTCAGGTTTGGAGGGGGGGTGGGATGGGGTACTAATACTTGGTTTGAGGCCCACCTGTCCCGTATTAATAGTTGGAAGAGTGGCCCTTTCAGCAATGTTTTTTTCATAATTTTCATAAGTCAAGCTCTGCTTTCAGTTCACCAGCAGTGATTGTGACATCAGCATTAGAATGTTTGGTTAAGAACATTCTAATCACATATTTGTGATCTCACACCCTAAACGGTGAAGCTGCTCCCAGGTCAGTGTGTATTCGTGTGATGCCTGAGGTGGGGGTACAGCCCCTTGGGGAAGTGATGCGTTCGCTGGGTGGCGTGCGATGCAGTGACACAGCTGTGCCAGTGCCTTGTCCCACCCTGCCTTGCCCAGTCAGAGTCACATGTGCCTCACTGACAAACAGGAAACATTCCCCTTACTGTTCAATCACCCATAGCACTGCTCACTGCTGCTGGAGAATTTAAGTAGGCAAATCCATGTGGTATCGGGTAGTCACAGGGGGAGATTTATCTACGGGGTGGGTGGGGGTGCAGGCGGGGGTGGGGGAGGTGTCCCGAGAGACAAAGCCGTCCCGGAGGATGTTGTTTACTCTTTACGCAAGCACAGCTGACTGCGCCGCAGAACAGGAACCTGCCAGCGCAAACTTCGCTTTACTGGAATTTAGCCCACGCTCCTGTCCTAGCAGCGCAAACACAAGTGCGAAGGTCAGGGGTCAAAGTGCAGTAATTCCCCCGAGGGGGAGAGTGCGGCCCCAAGAGAGAGACCATTGTCAGCTGCCCTTGAACTTAAACTAGTGTCATAAAGGAGAACAAAACTGCACCTGTAATGAGCGTTAAAATGAGCATTGTGTGACCCGCTGAGCAGGATCTCAGGTCTGTGACTAAGCAGGGCCAAGCTAAGCTCTGCAGGAGGGGGGGGGGGGGGTGCAGCTTAAATGGACTCTTCTGTTTCCCAGGAAGTTAAAGGTGAGTTTCCCAAGTTTCCTCTGAGAGATTAATGCGCCCCCCCCCGACCCCCGCCCCCCGCCCCCCGGCTGGCTGGCAGCTCACGGGGTCTTCTGCGTCCCGGTTCCCCTGCGCAGGTCCCTGTACACGTCCACCTCGCGCTTCACTTACTCCAGAGGCAGCGGATCCGCGGTAATGCAGCTACACTGGGTGGGTGGGTGGGTGGGGGGGGGCGGGGGGGCGGTTTTAACCGTGCCCCGCGGGGGACTGATTCAGCTGCGCCGAGCGGGGGCGGGGGGTGGGGGGTTTAACGGCACAGTTCAGAGAGGAACGCCCATAACACAAATAGAACAACCCCCTTCTCCATGTGACTGTTTCACGAGCTGTCGCCCCAATATTTATTTTTTCGTTGTACAGTGTGGGGTCACATTTCTGAGGAATCTGATATCCCTGCCAGCCCTTATCTGATTGTGTTTCCCTAAAAACTGTGACTCACAGGCCGCTTTTTGTTTCTCTTGTCCTGAGGAACAGAAAAAAAAACAGAAAAAAAAAAACTTTGGTGGCCCAATCTCGCGGTTTTGTTATTTGTTCCTGCCACTCTCCGTCACCTTGGTGACAGCTCTCTCTCTCTCTCTCTCTCTCTCTCTCTCTCTGTCTGTGTGACAGAGAGAGAAAGAGAAATGAAAAGGGTGTGTGTGAGAGAATCTTATAGAAAATGGGTGAAATCTCCAGTAAGCTCAATACACAAAATAAAATATTTTCTGAAAGCTTTATCAGCAGTAACATGTAAATTCACCGTATTTGAATTAGACAGCACATGAAAGCAGATATGAGGCTGTTAAAGGTTCGCAGGTCACTGTTTCGACACCTGGCCTTGTTTTGCATTCAGCAAGGTCCGGATGTCCCAGCTGGAAAGCACAAACTGTGGACACGATGAGCGGGCTCGCTGCTAACTGCGCTGCTAACTGCGCTGCTACCTGCGCTGCTAACTGTGCTGCTAACTGCACTGCTAACTGTAGCATATGAAGAGATGGGTTTTTCATGACTCAAAATTAATCAACATTATTCAGTCACTACACCCGTTCTTAGTCAAAAGTAGGTGTCAACCCGTTTTGCCTTATAAATTTGGGGGTGCTGGATATCCCCGTTTCTCCCAGCTCTGTAAACATAGAGCTGGGGACTGTTAAAGGAGGTTTTTCCCTACAGCTACAGACGCCATCAGTTAAACTGACAAGTTTCAGAACGAAATCGACTCTGACAAATGAAGTTACATTTAGTGTGGATTCGGTTCATTAGTTTGTTAGTTAGTCCATTACTGAGCTAATGAGAAATCGTGCGGCTTTAGAAGACTGTAATTCCTGGGACACAAGGAATAGGAACACAAATAGACAGACTCAGGTGCCACCCCAGAGAAAAAGCTGAGATTTTATTTCTGTGAAGGAGCAGGTGACTGAGCCTTTCCGTAAGTATAGAATTACATTTTATCTGTCGGTGGAGGCGTTGAGGAAGTAATGGGGAATCACTTAAATATGACAATTAAGTGCCCATTAATGGTTCAGACTTTTAAAAACATGAACCAAATCCATTTCGGATATTAATATTCACGGTCACGTCCTGCGCCCCAGAATAATGACAAGCTTGGCGCTTTTTAAAGGACTCTTAGAGAAAGAACATTTATGCAGGTGGAAGAAAGGCTGGTCGGGTCTGGCAAAATAATGCCCACATAGAAAATAATTTTACCCATACCACAGTTTTTGCCAAATTTTCTCCAGAGGTGGCTTGTATTAGTGTCCCATGGGGAGTAGCCTCACTGGGTCTCACCAGAATAGTCCTTAAACCCTGGGTGGTCTTCAGTTAAGACCTTGATAAATAGAATCAGGTGTCCCAGGACTGGACCTAAAACTAAAACCTGCACCCACACCAGGGCCCTTTTTGGGTAAGACTGGAGACCCCTGCCTTACACCCTCACTGCAGGCCACCTGAGCACAGCCCTTACTTTACTGCCTTAGAGTAGACTCTCTTATCTAGAGCATGACGTTGCATTTATATGGCAGACTCTTTTATTCGAAGTGACGTACAATAAGTGCATACCGATGGTCACTGGAACAACTACAAAACACAGGTCTGATAAGGTACAATACTCATTATGTAACAGTTATTCATAGCCATGAACACAGTAAACAGTACTCTGATCAAAACTATGCTAAATCAAACTAGGAGGTATGACAAGCTACAACATCAAGATAATTATACAAAGGATACAAAGTATAATACAACTAGAACAACTTACAGTGCAAACATGGGAATAAGTAAAATAAACAAATAAACAAATAAAATCAAGGATCAAAGTGCATTAATTGCCTAGAGGAGGAGAGTATATTATCAAGAGAGACAAGTGCAAGAAGTACAGACTAGATTACCAACCTGTGACCTGCCCTATTGAGCACTAAACTGAGTCATAAACACGAGGACAAAATTACCCTAATGACTGTTACACCACAGCAAACAAACTGTGGACTGCAGGATCTGCTAAGAGAAATGATGTTACCGCTTATCAGATGTTGAGGCTGGATAAAAGAGCTAGAGAGACTGAAACACTGAGTGATGTGCATATAAAGGTGGAGAGACTGGCCCCCCACTGGCCAGGGTCGGTACTGCAGCATGAGCAGAGCAGGTACTCAGGGCTGTTGAGTTATATCTGTATTTGGCTGTGGATGGACCTGGCTGTGCTACAGCATCAGACTGGCAGCCAAGGCTGGCACATGACAGTGGAGATGGCAGCAGAAGCACTCCAGCGACCTTTCGGAGAAACGTTCCCCCCCCCTCGCCGGCCTTTTGGCACCGAGCGGCTTCCCGCGCCTCTTCCTCCTCCTCTTCCTCCTCACACGGTGGGATGCTCTCTGCGTGATGCACGCGTTTGTGGCGGCTGTCTCCCGGGCCCGGCCCGCGCCTGATGGACTGATTTCAGCGTACGGACGGGCCTGTTCCTGGAAAGGAGGGCTGCTGTGGTGTGGCACCGCCGTTGCCAAGGCCGTTGCCAAGGTGATGTACGATGTGGCACCGCCGTTGCCAAGGTGATGTACGATGTGGCACCGCCGTTGCCAGGTGCTGTGTGGTGTGGCACATAGCTCTTCTCTTTGTGTGTTTTCGGGTAGGATGTTTTATTATCATTGTTCTATAGTCCCCTCCAGCGACTGCAGCTATGACAGGAACTCCTCTGAGTCAGAGAGGAACTCCACACCAGTCTCGAGTCACAGGGGCTGTGTCTGAGCGCAGTGGAAAAAGGGCTGAGTTTATGTGTGGGCACATACTTATACATGAATGTACGTACATATAAATACATGTTCATACATGTCCGTACATGTGCATACATATACACACGTACCTGGATATAAATGCATGTACATACATACACACATGTTCGTACATTCATGTACGTACATATAAAAATATGGACATACATATACATACATGTACGTGAATAAAACTGCCTATAAGTACATGTACATATATACAGGTACATGTATGTACATTAATATATATATATACTTGTACACATGTACACGCATACAAGTGTGTACATACACATACATATACAAAGGTCTGCTGAATGTAATGCGCTGAACTGAAGGTCATGCCAGCAGTGCACTGTCCTGTGCTGCATTTCAGCCTGTTTGGTCACACTCATGGGCATTTCCCATCCTTGTGTTCTTTCCCATCAGCTGAAAAGGGTGTTTACCTGTGTGACACACCTGTCCCTGAGAACACGCCATACTCTCCAGTCATACAAAACACCCCAGTGAAATGACTCATGAATTATTAATGCACTAATCTCTCATTTCTGTACATGTGTATTGCCTGTGTATTGCAGTCAACAAATGAGCACGGCAGGTCTCTGCAATGGCACGGCCTTCCCTATCGATGCTGTCCTATGAGGATTCAGCGCCCTTTAAGAGCTTAGGGTTTAACCCTTAAGAGCTGAGCAGACGCACTCTGTGAGTGACCCACAGCCGAGGGTCCTGCAAGTTTCAACACCAACTTTCTGAAAAATTCGGCCTATTTTTTGCTCTGAGTTTCTGGGAGAGGACAATCTCTTCAGGCAGTAGGCTGTCCTCCACACTTTGGCAGGCGCAAACTTGCCATCGCCCATTCCAGCCAATGGCTGCTCTCGCAAGAACACTTAGTTCCACATTTGAACGTGGAAGGAACAGTGCAGTACAGGATCAGCAAACCGAATTAGTTTTTACTTCAGGAGGTATTACATAACCTGCTGTTAGTAGCCAATAAGCAGAGGACATGTCTGTTCATCTTGTTTGTGTTGTGTGTTGTAGTAGACACAGACCTCCACAGGTGGACAAAACAAACAGGTGCACGTGTTTGAAATGGCGTCTCTGTAATGTCACCTGCCCAGCTCAGGCCTTAACGCCCATTGGGTGTTACCGTTCCATGGCGGCCAATCACAGCGCCCTGCAGTGGCAGCCAATCACAGCGCCCTGCAGTGGCAGCCAATCACAGCGTCGCACGGCACGCTCTCTGAAAATCCGGAGAGTCCGCATTCCTTCCCCGCGGCTCACTGTGTGCGTCGCCCCATCAGACGCGGATTCATCCGCCTTCGCCGCGCCGTCTGTGAGAGAGGGTCGACCCGACCCAACCCAACCCAACCCAACCCGCCCCAAACCCAGAACACCCAGAACACCCTCAGCCGGTCCGCTGGGACTCCAGGGTTCTGTCTGAGCTGGGTCCAGGGTAAACACCTCCCTGCTGCACGCTAATTACAAAAGACACAGCCGGTCCAGCCAAAACGGCGCCATTAATCACATTAGAAAAAAATATTATAAAATAAAAGGAATTAAAGAAATGACATCAGTCATTTGGTGGGGATTGTTTGAACAGATGAGTGCTGATCTTGGTAGCAGGAACAGCAGCGGAGCACAGGCCAGGGTGGAACTGTGTGTGAATCCAGACGGCCGTCGCAAACTTTGTCACGTTCTGTGTGGTCTTGGCACACGATTTAAGAAATTTTTTTTTTTTTTAAATAAACAAAACAAATTTAGATTGGGGCATGAGTGTGAGATGGAATGTGACATGCACAGCGCTTCTGGCCGTGCTATCGGTGACACGAGCAGAATCTCAGCGAGGTTAAAAATAGCCTGAAAAGACACTGGCCCCATGAATCTCAGCTGTTAATCATTTATCGGGTCAAGCCTCTGTGCAGCTGTGAAGCAGTGTGAGCGAAGCCCTGGCTGGGGGGGGGGGGGGGGGGCAGAGGAGCCCTCAGACCAGAGCAGAGCCCCCCCGGGGTTATCGGTGATAACGGGGGCCTCCGGGGGGCCGGCGCGGATCTGTGTCGGCGCTACGTGTGATTCTGTATCAGTGTTATGGTGCCGGTACTGAGTGAACAATACAGTGGTTATGCAAACTATGGGTTTTTGTCACACAAGAGTCAACATTAACTCTGGGGGCCCAGCTATGCATCCACACTCACACACACACACACACACACACACACACACATACACACACACATACAGTCCATACACACACACATGCATGCACGCACATACACTCACTCACACACCCACACACACTCACAGCACGCAGTTCTCTCGTTAACCTGCCACACATGCATGCATACACACACACAGACACACACAGTTCTGTCCTCATTACCCTGCCACACATGCACACTCACACACACACACACACACATACAGTACATACACACACACATGCATTCACACACATACACTCACTTACACACACACAGTTCTGTCCTCATTACCCTGCCACACACGCACACGCACACACGCACACACACACATACATACAGTACATACACACACACATGCATTCACGCACACACGCACACACGCACACACGCACACACGCACACACTCAAAACGTTCCAGACGTATTGACAGATGCATTCATTAAATGACAGTGTAAGATGAACAGATACCCTCCTGTGCAACAGTCTGTTGGCAATAGCAGCTCCTCCAATACCACATGTGCTATGCTCCATGATATTTTGAAATTTACATAATTATGCAAAATTATATTACTAACAGGATCTAATGTAAAATGAATTAAGTTCCATATTAGCTAAAGACAGGTAAATTTAGGAGAGATCCCAGATAATTACAAGTGAAGCAATTGCATATTGATTTGATTTTCATGTAATATTATCACTAATATTAAGTTTAAATTATGATTAATAATAAGATTCAATCTTCAATTATTTTGGGTTTAAGACACATTTTTTATTTGTGTCATTTGCGTCACCACTGACAACACTGGTACAAACACAACAGCAAACCTGAGTACTTACCAAAAGGGTGTCGTCTCATAAATATGAGGTCATTTTGATCACCTGACCCGAGGCTTCCTCCTCCTGCGCTTCGAGGACGTGAAGCGCCCTAATCAAGCTGCTTCTGAGAGCGAGAGGAAATGAGCTCGCTGATCTTATCTCATCTCCGCACGCTTTGATGTGTGCTACACGTTTGCAGTCTGATTGTGAAGCCCGCCACCACCCAGCAGTCTCGAGGATTATTAGTAAAACCACACCGGAGGTACACGGGCATCGACGAGAAAAATATGACAAATGTGACCCTTTTTTTCCTCTGCATTGTTCTCTCATTTCCTCGTCACTGAAACCACAATGTTTTCCAGTGACTGGGCTTGTGAGACAAATAATGAAACTGCAGTTGTACGCGGAGGAGAAGTGTGGCCGGACGTCCCAAGTTACATTTTAAACTACAGATCCGTGACCTGAACAGCAGCACTTCTGTGTGCTTTTCTTGGGGGTGATTTAGAGAAACAGAAAGGGAGGTCAGTGGGTTAGCAGCAGGTTTGCTGCCCTTTGCGTGATTAGCGACCCCACATCGCACGCTCATGGCACACAGGTGTGCGTTCGCCCGTCGCGTGATGAGACGAGACTGTTCTCACATTCGCAGCCTGAAACGCTTTACGGTGGCGGCCGCGTTTCCAGCAGACGGGTAATAAACGCACGAATAAATTGCGATGGTTCCAAGCTGATACACAATAGTTTTGTTGCTATCGGAGTCTCTTAAAGTGATTGTGATCGTTATGATTTTCTTTTTCTAAGAGCTCGGGGTGATTGAAGGAGGAGTGTGTCTCGCAGTAGGTATCAGAATGGGGCTCAGTTCACTTTCGGTTCGGTCAATTTAGGAAATTAATTGAAATTCAATCCGTGAATAATGCTCTGTGGGGGTTTTTCCAATTCGTTCATTCAATTTCAATTAACTTCCTGAACTGAAATTAAAAATTGATCTGAGCCCTGGCCCGCACGCCGGTGCTGTGATCCAGTGCGGTCCGAGCCATAGGGTGCAGACAGCGCTCACACTGAGCTCTTTAATTGGCTGAGATGTTTGGAGGCGGGGACCAGTCTGTGCTGGTTTCTGCTTGATTAAACACGGCCCTCAGGGAGCGTCTGGAACAATCCCCTGGAGCCAATCTGCTTTCTTTCACATTCCCACAGGGGCAGTTAAATAAGTCCATGTCCAGCACATTAAACACACATCCCCTGCTCCCCTTCCTGTAGGAAACTACTTCCTAAGTTCCAGACAGCTTTTGTCTCTCAACACAGCCAATCAGCCTTGTAGGCAGCAAATGTATATCTCCATGGTAACGCATAACCCATAGCAACCCTTGGGTTCATTGATTTACAGTTTGATAAAATCTCGAGCATTAATTCGTGTTTTCCCTGTTCTCTCTCTGGGGGACTTGCTAACCCTGAAAGGTCTGCTGGTATTGGCTAGTTTTTGATGAGTTCTTGCAATGATGCTCTTAACGTAAGTCACTGATTGGCTAGAGTCTGCACACCTTGTTTTGAAGGCCTAAATTGGCTGCTGGTTGAAAGTAAATCCCAAAACCCAGCAGAGACTGTGGTCCTCCAGGACTGGAGATTGAGGCCCCTGGTCTAATGAAAAACAGGCACAGTCAGCTCTACTGTCTCTAAGAAAACCATTGTCCAACATATGGGCTCCAAAAGATATTAGCATGGAAATAATATCACAGGTAATTACACCATTCAACCATTCTCATTCTAGTCTTAATCAGTTCATATCCATCCCATTAATTTACAGATGCTGAAGATGTAATGCTATCGTTGCACATGAATTAAGGACCACTCTTCGCGGTCCCTCTCAACAGGACTGAGATGATCACATGACTTCACAGGGAAGTCACAGAAGGCAGACCAATTGGCTGGCCTATTTCTGCCCACCAGCCAATGATCTTCTGAGTTCTCAGACCCAGGTGCTGATGAGGACACGTGACACTGCTGTGTCCACAGTCACGGAGGCTATGCTGCTGGTTAGCAGTAAATGTGCGCGTTTGTAAATGATTTTCTAAAGCACGCGGTGCAGCCTGACTGTTTCAGTGATGCTGACTCTCTGGCCTGTCTGTACCTTTGAAATATGTTGGCCATTCTGTAGTCTGCACTTAATTTATTCTAACCAGGAGCGAAAATGCACGCGTGCACTTAGTATTTTTTGTTAGACAGGCGCATTTTAGTATTATGTTAATAGTTTTGGCGCCGGAGAACTTTCTTGTTTGTGGGATATGTTACGTAATTAATTGTCGATTGTGGAAATTGTGATCTGGCCGGCAGCGCGGGTTGACTCCTCCTGGGAGGGTCAGACTGTTTCGGACGCAGGTTTTCCCGGAGCTGACGATCCTCGTTTGGCCGAGGGAAGCGCGTGGCGTGTTTCGGTCCGCGGTTTTCCTGCGGCTGGCGGTCCTCGCGCGTCCTCGTTCTTATCGCTCGGCACCTTAGATGTCCGCGAGCCGGGGGAGGAGCGATTCGCTAGCTTTCAAAAACAAGCCCCGGGAAATCTGCCCTTCATCTCGCGCAACCACAGGCAGCCGCAGGAAACCGCTCCCGCCCAGACTAGCTCCACATCTGCAAGGCTCATTACCCTTCAGTACAAACACTCGGGCTGATCCGTCTCTCTGATCCCAGCACAGAGCCGTCTGTCCTCACGCGGAAGCGTTAAATTGTACCGCTCGAGATTACACGGGAGCTGCGCGTTTCCTTTTTAGTTTTGTTTATATTCGCTAGCGCTCAAAATGCACACTTTCACTGATAGCAGCGCATCGTTTAAGGCTTAAACTGTAGTCGCCGGAGAACATGATTTTTGGGATTAAGCCCAATGATTAAGTCATAATGCCCCGGGTAAAATTGGGCTGTTTTACTTCTTGGATTTAACATCAGTACGTTCGGTATCACTTTCAGTGAAAGATCTTTTATGAAACTATATGTGCGCTTTATAAGCTATCAGTCATGGGCAGTACATGGCACCTTGAATAACATAAACACTCACTTGATCGATTTATTCAGATTTTTCATCCTCATGATGGCCTGTTTTACTGGCATTGACACTTCTTTGGTTTTCATGTTGAGACACCTAGAATCAACACTTAGCTTTCCTGCTTAAACTGATGATGCAATGACACACACATGACCAAGGAACACCTGAGTGGCCAACTGTCCAATTACTTTTGATCTCCTAAACTGGGGGGACAACGTATTAAAAACACTCTAATTCCAAGTAAATACCCTCAAATTAAAGTTGACAATCTGCAATTCAGCCTCATACAGTATTCATTTCAAATGAGTGAGGTTACTCTGGTATAAATACCTGTGCTTGCAGTGAGGTTTTTCTCGTATGGGTACTTGTGCTATCAGTGAGATTTATCTGGTATAAATGCCTGTGTTTGACCTGAGGACACATTTACTGGTACTGCGCACTGGTTTATCTTTAACAACGTTACATGACCTTCTGCCAAATTCTGTCAATCACTGACATAAATTTAGCTTTATTAAGTCTTAAAGAGAAAATATTTTTTGCTAACCATTACTGCTATTCTTTCTGCTCATTCTTCCAAAAACATTTGGCAAGCCTGAGAGAAAGCAGAATTAGTTGTCTTTTGCAGCAATTTGTTAATTTATAGAAAGAAATCAACCCAACAGGAAACAATTCAATGTTTTTAAATTAGAGTAAGAACTATGAAATTATGTGAACACAGTTGATTACTTTTGAATGTTTGTTTGTCTGCACTCTATAATTATACTACAGGGAATTCGGTTTTAAGATAATATTCGGGGTAAGTTAAGTTAAAGTATCAAGCACTACAGAAGATTTTAAATGTAGCTTTGAGACACCTCACTAATGTTTGTATTTGCAAAAACCAGTTCTAGAAAAATGCACTACAACTGTACACTACAATGATTAACTCAAAACCATCGTATTGAACAACGTTAATTTGTTTGAATAGTGTACAGTGGCAGAGTAATCTAGATCTAGCCTGTATTTAAATACTTTTCCACAAGGTGGTTTGGTGTGTAATCATCAGCTCGTTGTTTTGCACCTGGTTTGAGTCAACATTTGTCCTGAATTTACAAATAAATTAATTTTTAGACATTTTAATGCAAACACAATTTTAACGTTGTTAAAATTTCCTAACTGCAAAGACAAGATGTCCTCTGTAAAGCATTGAGTCAAAGCCAAATTTGCCCCAAATTAAATCCAGGCTTTACTCTTTCTTAAACAAAACATTTAAAAAATTTAAATATGAATTCCAATGTGGAGACTTGAAGTCCCTTTAACTGTTTTACCGTGGTACATAATTTGAGTAGTGTTTGCAGTGACTGCAGACAGTGATGCAGTTTGGATGAACTGTGCCTCGACATGAAGTCACAGTGTTTTATGGATTTAATACGTCTGAAGATACTCAGACTCCAGTGGACCTCCAAGCAGTTTCTCTGTGCTTTTTGGAAAATCACCCCCCCCCCCCCCTCATTTTTCTCCCTAGATTTGAATTACCAATGAAAGACTGGCTCTTCTCTAACAGTATTAAAGAAAAGGACTATGATTTTTCTCCCACAAGATTAAAGAAAGAGACAATGACTTTTTCCCTGTCACAGGGTTAAAGAAAAAGACTGTGACTCTTCTCTGACAAGACTAAAGAAAGGGACTGTGACTTCTCCCGCAAAATTAAGGAATGAGACTGCTACACTCTCCCATTCTGTGCGTGCGTGCGTGCACACACACACACACACGGGCGTGAACACGCGCACACACACACACACAGTTCTGATGCCAGTCCCACCATTCACACTCTGACAGGGACAGTAGCCACAGAGCTCTTATGAAGAGACCTAAAAAGAAGTTTAATGTCACACATGAGGAGCTGACAGTGTTCACTGAAAGCACTTTCCCTGACTGTAGCTCACAGCTTGATCCCGAGAATCCAGACGCATCCTCTCCCAAAATCGCCGTGCATAGGTGTCTGTCCAGAGTAGTGTGGCGTGAGGCTCTTGGGGATGTTTATGGATGCAGAAATTCTCCTGTCCAAAAGTGAGTCACGCCAAACTGTTTACTCTGTAGCGTGTTGAAGTCCCAGCCCAGTGTTTACTTACAGTTCCTGTGTGTGAAGTAACAGCAGCACTTCATCATTGTTCCTTAATATTCAACATCACTCTAATATCAGGCTCTAGTATCAGTAGCATCTGACGCTATTCCTTCCCCAGCTCCTCCTCAGACGTTATTGGCAGGCCCTAAGTGTGAGGACACTCGGGGCGTATAATGAGGGAGCTTCCCTCTTCAGTGACCTTTCCATTACCAGTGCTTAAATGCCACACGGCCCAGAGAAATGGCCTTTGTTTAGGAATACAGCACATTCTAATAATCTGCAGCCATGCTTTGATGAACACAGGTCTGAGTAATTTAATAATAATCACTTTTCTGGGCAGGCTAACGACCGCAGATGCTTTGTGTCTGAAAGGTTAATGCTCTTACCAAGATGACTGACACTGTTTTAAATGACAGTATATTGACAAAACGGACGGGCTGATATTGAACAACTGGGCTTTTTCAGGAGTTCAATGCGTCTAACTTTCCATGTCTTTTGTCATTTAGTGATTTGTTCCTTGTTAAACCATCCTGAACATTGCAGTAATTCTTTGTTGAAGCTATGGTTTGCTTGTGTGTGTGCATGTGTGTGTGTGCGTGTGTGTGTGTGCACTCGCGTGTGTGTATGTGTGTCCATGCATGTGTGTGTGCACATGTGTGCATGTGTGTGTGTGTGCCCGTGTGTGTCTGTATTTTCTCATAAAAGTCTGAGTGAAACATTGAGTCACATTATGTGTGAGCACAGTACAATGGCCACCATAAATTTTGCGGGAAAAATACTGCTGCCTTTACAATCGAAGGCACAGGAAGTTCTTCAAACGTCCTGATCCGTGCTTTTATTACAAAGCCCAACAGCCCGAAGAAGCAGCCCACAATTTTCATTAACAGTTTCATGTACAAAAGGAGTGGAATATCCTTCCTGTAAGAGTTTCATGAACAGCCAAGTGGAGAGGAATGGTGCATCCTTCCTGTAAGAGTTTCATGAACAGCCAAGTGGAGAGGAATGGTGCATCCTTCCTGTAAGAGTTTCATGAACAGTCTAGTGCAGAGGAATGGTGCATCCTTCCAGTAAGCGCAGAAGAACAGTCACGTGTATATTACTGCCCTGATATTAAACACTGTTCTCCATAACACAACACCTCTGCGTGTCCTTACGTGACCCTGTGTTTGTGTAGTAAACCAGATCTGGCTGATGTCACCGCTCATGTGAAGCGTTTCCCGGTAACAAACGGGAGAAAGAGATTTTGGCGAGCGCCGGAACAAACAGAGTCTGTTTATCAGACGACGGCTGGGCCGTGCCAGGGCCTCTGTGATCGCGGCCGCTGCCAGGGCTCGGGGTCTGGCTCGGGTCCAGCGGCGCGGCGTGGAACTCTACCGGCGTGGTGCGTTACCGCCAGGTGCGCGCTGAGCGCTCTCCAGCGCCGGCCCGGGGCGGCGCACTCAGGCGGAAAGGCCCCCCGGTCGACCCGACGGGGTCCGGGGGTCCGATACGCGACCTCCGCCCTCCGCGGCGCGCCCTCACCGTGGGTCACCGGAATGGCGATAGCCGAGGCGGGAAAAAGACCGGCGTTTGGCTGGGATCAGACGGCTTTTTAATGAGGAGCAGCGGGACAGTTCACTCGTTTGGCCTTGGAAACACAGGGCTCAGTAAATAGGCCCAATTTAATTAAATGAAAATGAATGAACGGTGATGATAAACTGTTATAATTATTTTGGGAATTGCGGGAATTTGAGCTGGAAGGGTTGGCATGAGGCATGCTGTCTGGGTCCAGGGAGGGTGCTGAGTACCAGCCTAAAATAACTGGCTGGTACAGGAGGAGTGGCACAGATACCCAGGGTAAAGGGGACGGGGCAGGGCTGGAGGGGGTTCGGGGAGCAGGGGGGCTGGGTTTCATCACTGGGAGGGGGGAGGGGAGGGTGGGGACAGCAGGAACCAAATCCAGTGAAGATGGATTACACTGTCATGGGACGAGTTGTGAAAGCATGTGTGTGTGCACATGTGTGCGTGTGTGTGCATGTGCATGCATGTGTGTGTGTGCATGCATGTGTGTGTGTGTGCATGTGCACGTGTGTGTGTGTGCGTGTGTATGCATGTGTGTGTGTGTGCATGTGTGTGTGCATGTGTGTGCGTGCGTGTGTGTGTGTGTGCATGTGCGTGTGTGTGCATGTGCACGTGTGTGTGTGTGTGTGTGTATGCATGTGTGTGTGTGTGCATGTGCGTGTGTGTGTGTGTGTGTGTGTGCGCGGGTGTGTGTGTGTGCATGCATGTGTGTGTGTGTGTGTGTGTGTGTGTGTGTGTATGCATGTGTGTGTGTGTGTGTGCATGTGTGTGCGTGCGTGTGTGTGTGTGTGTGCATGTGCGTGTGTGTGTGTGTGTGTGACACTGGGCTGTTCTGCTGAACTGAACTGGCCTGCCCTTCTCTCTTCCTGTAATGCTGAAGGGAAGAGCTGCAAATCTCTCAGCTCCGAGCCCTGAGCCTCTCAGATACCAACGCCCATGCAGGAGGAGACACGCACACACATATGTACACACACACACACACACACACGCTCCCACACGCATACACTCACACAAGCAGGCACACACACACACACATATACACGCACTCACACACACACTCATACACACACACACGCGCACACACTCATACATGCACACACTCATACGTATATACAGACACAGTAACCTGTCAGGAAGCAGCGCTTATATAGAGTGCACAGCACAGTGGAAGCATTATAGCAGTTTAATCACTCGAGCAGTCAGCTGTTCCTCTTCTCATTTCTGTAACTTCCAGCAGAAAGCTGATAGCCACAAATAAACTAGCACTTTGCCTTCCACCTTAATGTCCTCTGACAATTTGACATTTACTACATAACCAGCAAGGACAGAGAGCTAGCCACAGGATCACGATTACATGTGCTTGAACAATCTGAACTTATATTAAACACTGAAAATACGCTGTTCTATTAAACAGAAATTTCACTGATGGAGTTTCTGCAGACCATTTGTTTAACTGTCCTCCTGAAGTCCGTACTCACCTGAACTAACACTCCAGCTTTGTTCTGAATAGCTCAGACTCCCATTACGTTTTGTCATCTGTGAAATAGGCTTTCCTGATAAATAATATATTCTCTTATGAAGACTTGTGCATACCACGCCAAAATATGTTTCAGCTCAATATAAACACAGAGCTGAAATCAGACTGCTGTAGATAGGGAGTGTTCTTGCTTTCAGGACAAACGTTGATTGAATCCAGGTTTAAGTCTCTGCTTTACCCCAAAAAACTAAAAAAAAAAAATTTTTTAATGTTCCCCGATAAAATCAAACACAGCCCTGGATTTAATCAACATTTGTCCTCAACTTTTACTTATGAAAATGTTTTGTTCCTTCTTCTCCAGAGACAGTTTGGGGAGTTAAATAAAACGATCGTAGACGCACAGAAATGCCCGGCGCTGCGCTGTATCTCAGAGTTTAGGAGCGGTTTAATGAAGTCGGGCTCCTGTCTGTGTTCGTGTGATCAGCACCTGGCCGTTAGCAAGCCTCGCCGTCACCAAAGGTCTGGTAGCAAACCAATAGAAAACATGGCAACTTTGCTTTAAAGGAACGTCCTTTTCGAAAATATTTGCTGTCAATTAGTTGTTGTTTTTTTAATGTATACTTTTATTGCCATTTTTTTTTTGCAAATTATTTTTTATACATATAAAGTAATATATGCATATATAAGTAAAAGTTTTTAGACAAATTCTGGAGATAGAAATCTGTTTTTACATCTCCCCAAGTGAAACGACATAAATTATTGCATCATTTTGCCTGGTATTTGTTCAAATCTAATTTAGGGGAACCTATTGTGATTCATCAGCATGTAGAATTCATATTCCACGGCAGGAGACAGGGTATCCCGTGGAACGAACACTCATGACTCAATATCTGTTTCTGTTACACACTGCTCCAGATTGTTTTCATTATATACATGATATTAAACGGTTACAGCCGCCGTCCTGGAAGCAAACGTATCTTTATTTAAATACAACCGCGACAGAACTTCTCTGTACCTCACGCCCGATTTGACTTGACAAGATGTGCTGAAGGCAGCAATAACGACTAGGGTCCTCCTGTTTTAAGAGAAGACAAAGGACGTTTTCTCTCGTGCTTGCAACACAGTCACATTCTTTTGAAAGAGCGGATGCGTAACAGCGGAGCGTCATATCAGCATGACGGAGGCCGGGTTGTTACGAGGGGGAGGGAGGGGGCTGTCCCACACCACAAACGCCTCCAACATTTATGCTAAAATATAAACTGACTGGATTTTTTTCTTTCTTAAACCGCAGTATTTCTAGAGGCAGTCTGACAGAATTATTGTAGGCTACGGTCTGTATTTAAAAAATTAAATAAATAAATAAAGAACTCGAATAACAACTCCGTGCTTCGTTGTTGTTGCGATGGAATACCAGCTTGGCAGCGCTTCAGAAACGGTCCACACGCGGGGGCTTGTGCAGTCAGAGCAGGCCCGACGTTAGGCAGCAGCCGTGTGATGCGGGCGCAGGTCCCGCTATTAGTCAGATGCTAACATTCTCAGTGCTGTGCAACGCGGCGCTCTTGTGATCATAGCGTACTTTACACTTGTTGGGCGTCAGTCTCGGTGAACCTTTTATCTTCATCTCAGTCACAAGTAGGATTCCACCACAGTCGGGCCAGGGGAAAGGCGTCACGGTGGCTATATATGGGGGTTGTCTGGGCCGCGGTCAAGGTACTGTCGGAGAGAAATTGAGACTGCAACGCCGTTCCCAATCCTGGCTGCGCATCTGCGTTCCATTACAGAGATACGTCAAACGCGTTTAGCGATCAGAATTTTACATGTTTGAATGGCCATAGTCTATGCTTACTTCATTGCAGTTATTTACGACATTAGTTGTAAATATAGGCCTGTGGACGTGAACAGAGTTGTTCCATTCTGCATAAAACAACTCCAAATACAGCTTTAACCGTGTACATACAGTAGCCTCTCCGTCGGGGACTATACTTTAATTTAGCTTTAATTATTAGCTGTGATTTCCCAGCATGGCTACGGGCTGTGGCATCAGACAGGTGCGCATCTGTAATGGTCCAGCGCAGAGATCGTTGTAAAATCCAGTCTCTTTAGTGAGGTTGTAATGTTCTATCAAAGCGCGAGGACGGAAGCTCCATACGGCATGCATTAAGCTTGGTGATTGAATCCATTTATAGCCGCAAGGTGACATTTTGCTGTACCTCATGGAAAAAATGTTTCTTATTTGAGAATAATTTCCACGTTTAATTAAAAACTGCATTAGCAGCGGTTGCTTCGAACAGAGCCCACTTAACGCTGGGTTCTTTTGTGCAGGTTTCCATTAACACGGAGTTTCAGAGCCTCCTTCCCTCACGATTATTTACCGTGTCTTAACCATATCAACAAGTAATCAGCAATGCGTCACGGGATAACACTACACGGGACACTTTCTCTCAATGAGGTAATTAACTGGCTTATAAACGTCATAACCCACAGTCAGGTCTTTCACATGAATCTCGTCCCCTCCATTTATTTGGCATGTCGTGATTTGCTCTGACGGTGTTCCAGGAGATGAGTGGTGGGTTGGTTCGTGAGGCTGTTGCTTGCGCGCGGACGCAATTAATTGAGCATTTTCATTACCGGTAACTTCCGCACCCAGCCAAGAACAAGAAGAAAGTGCTCTTGCTATGCAAATGTATTCAAGGTCGAACGAGGATGGAACAACACCAGCCAAGATGATATATTCATATTTAATTTTAGAAGCGCGGTATTGAAAATAAAAAAGGGACAGTGAGAGTGTTTTCTTCCTTGCTTTCTCGTCCCCCTTTATTAGATTTACTTCATAATTGAATCTTACGTGTGCTAATATTAATTATGAAAACTACGGAAACGCGGAGGAGACACAGCCCATCTTGTGTGTCACTGTGGCACATTAAAATTAAACGTAGTCGCTGTAGGTGGGGTGATGGAAAGGCTTTGTGCTTGTTTTTATCATTTCATGAGATACTGAAATCAAAAGAACACGACGGTCCTTTAAAATGTATTTTTTAAAAGTCTGTAGCACAAAGTTGAAATTTGCCAAACAAACGCAACAGCCAGATTTTGGACAAAACATGATTGTTAAACAAATGAGAGTGTGATGTAAATATTATAGAATCACTCTCATTAATTTGTCTGTCATTTACAAAAATATTATTCTTCTTTTGACCCTGTTACAGGGTCCAAGGTTTTTATAAGTGAAACTCAGAAAAAGTGTTAAATGTGTGCACAAAACATTTAATACATCTAAATGTTTTCCTTTTTGCCTTTCTGGGTGGGTCCATGTAAATATGGACATTTCAGAATAATTTAAAGCATCATTTGATTTATGAGTGGAAATAACTCCTGATAATTTCCGTCAAACAACCTCCAACCGCGTAAGAATGCCTAAAGATTATTTTTAAGCCTAAAGATTTTTGTCTAAATGATGACAATTGTAATAAATTGATCAACTGCTGGATTGTGGGCATGTTGTAAACTATCTAGAGTGCTTTTTGAGTCACCAAAAAATCAAATATTTTCTCAAGGATCACTGTAGTTCATGAGATCTAAATTAACGAAATTCAGAATCATAATTTAGATATGTTGAATGCAGCTCCTGAGTGGTTCAGCTTGTAAACGGTCATGCTGTAGTGAAGTATAAGACCATAACGGGGTGCTGTGTTGTGTAATGGTAGAAACTGGGCTGGGAGAAAGTTGCCGGTTCAATTACGAGGTAGGACAGTACGATAGTACTGGTTGTACTTGAAGGTGTGTTGCTTCAGTATGTATAAATGGATGGTATGGAATAATGCAAAAGCTTTGTTAGTCACTGGGGTTGAGAGCACCTGCTGAATACCTGTAGGTAAATGTAATGCAAACTGAGCTCTGATGGCTGGAAGCTAGCCCCGTGCTAAGCTAAGTCACTCTGGAAGAGAAGGCCTCCTGAACACCTGAATGCTGTGTGAATGTATACACAGTCACACAACCCAGCTACAGCTAGGCCACAGAGTCGGGAGGTATTTACCTATGTCCGATGAGCCTTCTCAGGTAGCTGCTGTGTTAGTTCCTCCCATTGACGTACCTGCAGTCTAACGGTTGTCATGGCGAATAAGAAACACACCTGTCTGTCCTACTTTTGGTGCCAACTCCCTGCTTTCAAACTGCGTGGGCTGCGGTGTCTAAATAATCTTTCCTGTTGGGGAGTAACTGAATGAGAGGATCAGTGTGTTCAGCTGTAGTTCTCCCACAGGAGTAACTGAATGAGAGGATCAGTGTGTTCAGCTGTAGTTCTCCTACAGGAGTAACTGAATGAGAGGATCAGTGTGTTCAGCTGTAGTTCTCCTACAGGAGTAACTGAATGAGAGGATCAGTGTGTTCAGCTGTAGTTCTCCCACAGGAGTAACTGAATGAGAGGATCTGCGTGTTCAGCTGTAGTTCTCCTACAGGAGTAATTGAATGAAAGGAGCAGAGTTTTCAGTTGTAGTGCTCCTGGAGGAGTAACTGAATAAGAGAAGCACACTCTTACCCAGGTGCAGGGGATTAGGAGAATGGGGGGATGGGGAGGTGGGGGGGTGGGGGTAGTTCATAAAGCACCTCATTTACATAAAAGCTTGTTCCATTAGTGAAGGCTGATTTTTTTTTTTGTAAACGTGTGTCTTTGTAACATTTTACATGAACAGCTTGTTTGCAGCTCAGGATCGGGGGGGGGGGGGGGGGGGGGGGGGGGGGGGGGGGGGGGGGGGGGGGGGTTGTCACTCACGACACAGGAAGTCGTCCCTGCCAGTTCCTTTATGGAACATCACAGAAGCGTTCAGATGATGAGTCCAAACCCGGGACACGTGTGCAAACAACACACCTCTCCGGGGCCTAAAATTATCCCCAGTTTCGGCTGAATCACAGCGGGGCTGGCGCACGGCCTTACTCACCAGGGCCGAGGCTGTTAATGAGGCCAGCGCCGCGCCAGCCTTTGTCTCCTCCTAACGCAATAACGCGTGAGACCGCTAATAGATCTGTCAGAACTGGGGCAGTTACGAGCCAGCCAGTCACAGCTGATGGAGGACTTATGAAACAGACCAAACACTTCAGTGCTGTTAATAATGAATCATCTTTCTTAAAATAGCCACAGTAACTAACTACCCATTACACAGCAAGGAGCAGTTGCTTATTTAATGATGGGATACCTACGGATTAAATGAGCGGCCTTTGTTTCAGCAAAATTATTTGAAAGAAAATAATTTTATTTGTGTTAATGATGGATATAATAATAATACTACTAATAATTTGTAATTAATCATAATAATAGTTATATTAATAACAATGAATCACGATGATCACTATAGCACAATATTAATAATAAAAATGACCATAATAACAATAATGAAACAGTTATTATTATTATTATTATTATTATTATTATTATTATTATTATAAGAGGCTAAAAAGCAAACAGTTTAAATGCAAATGTAAAAACACAAAATAGACCACAAATAGTGGTCTATTTTAAAAGTCACACTTTAAAAATTTGATAAGAGATGTTGAAATTGGCACATTTTGCTCTTGAGATATCTGCAGGTAAGGAAGGTATGTTGTAACCTCAGACACTGGACTGTGGAGAATGAATTACTTTTTTTTAGCCAGGTAGGAATGAAAGTGTGAACTCTTTGTTTAATTACCTAAGAGGTAAATGGTTCGAATAAGGTCGTTCTTCTATGTAATCTGGGACAAAACCACAGTGCTTTAAAAACAATCCATAAAACCTTAGAGTCTATTAGAGAAGACACATTTTTGTCAGCCAAAAACGTCATCTCTTATTTGCTTTAGTTAGAAGACTTGAAAAAGAAGCAGTATTTTAAACCAGCAGCATCTCAAACAAAGCTGGGATATTTATACCAGAATGCAGAAAGGAAATTGATGACATTCTGTGCATTCTTAAAAGATAAAAATGGGGGCTTCTAGAAGGTTCATTCTGTTAACCCTTGCTTTCGGTTTGAGTCAAACTGACCCATTTTAAACTTTTACATGAAAGAGGAGTGACAATTTTGAGAGATTTATTTCATAACAAGTGAGTAAACCAGTGTAAATGTAGTTCTTGTTTTGTGTTACTTACTTGATCTTTCAATCTATTTGGTTTCTTCTTTATTTAATATGATAAAGTTGGCCTGGGTGACAGTGTGCGCACCAGCGCCCCCTTCTGGTTGGTTATGCTGCTAAACTGTGTAGAGTCCAACTCCCACTCGTGTCTGTGTCAGCCTGGCTTGAAGCTGCGCTGTGGTAAGAAGTGTGGTCTGACATCAGATCCATCGGGGAAAAGCACACGCATGTTTAGTGGATGTTGCAGTAATGAGGCTTGATGGTCATGATTGGGCATCTCAAAAGAGGATCTATTCTTTTTTTAAAAATAAAATCATCTATTCAATGAAAATTTAAAAGGACGAAAATGAGCTGAGGTATTCCTTATCAGAATGGCAGCCCTGTGAAATTTATTTAGGAAAGCATGGCTAGCCTTCCTTTGGAATGTTGCTTGTTTAGTTTCTGTTCTGTGATCTTCGGGTGAAACTTTAGTCATGCTGATGTCAGCGTCTTAGAATGCAAGCAGATTCTTACTTGATGAGTTTTTGCAGATTTATAGAAGTAGTAAACCATGTGTGAGGGAGTAACCTGACCTTTGGTTTTACATTTAAACACTTGTTGAGATTTAATGTACATGTTACAGATGTCTGCCACTGAGGGTGAAAATAATTTCTGGAATACATTACAATACATTTATTTGGCAGACGCTTTTATCCAAAGCGGCATACATGAAGAGTACATACCGAAATGTCTTTTGGAACAACTTCAAAACACAGGTCCGATAAGGTTTTGTAAAGGTTATTTCATAGCCATGAAGTCGAGTTCATACAGTAAACACTACTCTGACCAAACCTTAGACCACCTTAGACCATCATCGTTGTGTTGCGTTGGTGATGTACGATGGGTAAATAAATGTGTTCACATGTTTAAAAACATAAGTGGTTGTGCAAATACGTGCTCCTCCAGCACAGCTGGTGCCTGTCGGTCCACATTAAACAGGGTTTGAGTCCTTAATGAAGTGATGAGTCACTGTTATTTTCTCACCTTGGCCAAACATTCACCTGGGCAGGTGAGTGGCGCTATGCGCTATGATGTGGGGAGGACAGGACTACGTGCTCGACATGGAGGAGTGCGGTACTGAGAGGTGGTGACCTTGTAAAGAAAAATCTTCAAAAATCTTCTACATTTATAAGATGGGGTGAGGGGAGGGATTCAACCATGAAAATAATAATCCAAACACAAGGAGTGGGCTTTTAAAGTGTTTTCCCACCGTTCGTCTGAAAGGCTGGATCTGGGCAGAGGTAACCTTTTATAGAGGTAGATGGGGTTTCCAGAGGGCTTTGAGTGGTTTCTGCGCTGAATCCTCGTCCCCAAACGGTAGACAGACAGAGAGACAGACAGACAGAAAACCCTGAAGAAAACTCAGTGGTGAGGTGACCTTATTTTTTTCCCCACCAAGGAATTTCTCTACCAATTAAATGGTGTTATTTTTATATTTAAGGCTGGAGACCTGCTGACCCGCCCTGCAGAAGCTGCCAGTCTCCCTGTATGGACGTGGGCCCTGTCCCTTCCGGCTGAATATAGGCCTTCGTGTTCTTGTCTGTGCTGGTTTTCCTTTAAACTTAAATGGATCTGCTCTTTACAATTAAGTCTTTTTCACCTTTTCTCAGAAGCGTTCTCCCAGCCTCTCTCCTCCACTCGCTGTGTAACATTATCGATGCTCTGCTGTTGTTTTGGTAAAACGTGCGCGATGCACTTGTTGTACGTCGCTCTGGATGAGAGCGTCTGCTAAATGCCTGTAATGTAATGTAATGTAATGTAATGTAACAGGTCCTCAGTGCCAGTGAGGAAATTAGGATTCTCAGGGCTTGGTTCCACGTGTCCGCTCCGTTCGCAGGTGATTCACGTCCGGCCGTGTTTGCCCGACGTGTCGTAAAGAGTCGAAGGAATGATTGCAGCTCTTGTGCCAGCGAACACGAGAGCCGTCGTTCCTCGACAGGAATACTCGTGATGCCAGAATGAATTTATGCCTTGAAAAAGATTTTCTATCAATAATTCATGAGGCAGGCTTATTTTGAGCACCTGTGGGTTTAATTGGTATGCTGGGAACCCATTAAGCCCGGTCTGGACTTTTCACATATTTCATAATGTTCTGCCGTCTCAGATGTTAAAAAGCTTATAAATAAAGCAACACCTGAGAGTCAAATCTTGGAGATTCATCTTTTGTTTTTACTCCGGTTTGTCAGGAAAAATGTGCAGATGTACATTTAAAATGCTTAAATTTACATTTGGAGGGCCTAATATATGCGGTTCACCTGCCTGTTTTGATCCACTTGAAGTTTTTAATGTCAGGATGATGGAGCAATTTATGCCCGTCCCCCGGTTAACTTTTATCTCTCTGTGATGCAGCGGTAATCACCCGCTTACGTTTGGCAAGAAACAAATGCTCTCGTAGATCTTGATAAATATTTTGTCGGACATGACTTTCTCGTCTGTGTCTAGCTCAGACTTGCCAAGGGTGTAAATTATTTTCAGTCAGCACATTGGAATTGAGCCAGATGATTTATTGTAAAAAGAAATTCTCGGTGGGCTTCAGATGATGGAATCGAAATTGCAGTCGGGATTGCATGGACTCTAGTTTACCTTAGCGCATGGATCACACTCCAGCCGCATCTCGCTGCTGTGCTTGCTGAAGGCGCATCTTTCCCCTCCTTTTCTCTTTTCTTCCCTTCGGGGGCGGGTCGCTACGTTCTCGCGCCCGTCCCGTGGCGCTCCTGCGCGGGCCGCAGCCGTCTCCTAGCGAGGCGGGAGAATCGTGACTGCGGCAGGTGGATCGAATTACTGGAGTGTGTCCGTGCCAAAGCAGACGCTGTGCGGTGAGCGCGGCGGTGCTGTTTGCGCAGAGCCCTGCTTAGCAGTCGCTGCCGCGCATATCTTCAGAGAAATGAGCCCGCTGCGCGGGGAGCTCGGGCCGGGGGGGGGGGGGGGGGGGGGGGGGGGGGGGAGGTCAAGTGCTTCGTTTTTATGCCAAGAGCGGCGTGATTGACGGGCAGGGAAACGAGGACACGAGATGAATATCATTTCTGTGAAAAGCACAGCGTTATAATTTCAGTGCGGGGGCGTGTGCAGCTTAGTTGTTATGGTTTTGTAAAGATGAAGTGGGCCTAAGTGTCTCTGTGTATTCTTGTTGTTGTTAATTATAGTGGCAGTACGGATAGTAGTGGTGGCAGTAGTATCAGTTGCCGTGGTTTCCTACATCAGTTTACAAATGCATCAAATGCAATAACCTGTTAGATAAAATTTATATGCAGCACAGCATATTTAAGATGAATTTTAACTAAAGTGGAATAGCTGAAATACATAATGTGAGTTTTTAAGTAGATGTGCAATCAGATGTCATTTTTGAGGCAAAACTTTATGTTTAAAGATCTCAAGAGGGAAAAAAGTTAAGGAGTCTGCAATGCAGTAATGCTGAGTGGCATACTCATTCCTAAAAGAACAGGAAGTCTGAATGTCAGCCATCGTGGAGTGGTGCGTGACACACGCATAGTGACAAAAAGAGTGAAATGGCACAAACAGATGCTGCCATATGGAGTTGCGCCATCTTCACTGCCAGTATGTCAAGGATTACAATGCTGTCCTTGACATTTAACCTAAGATGTAATCGTGTTATTGTCTTGCTTTTATTGTCTATACTAAACTAAGCTACGCTAAACTAAACTAAAGTATTAAACTGAACTAAACTAAATTATTAAACTAAACTGAAGTATGTGCTGATTCTGCCCAGAGGGCTTGACGGCGGCCTGCGGTTCGCAGTGTAATGGCCCCTCATGCCTGGCAGTGGTGATAATGGTCAGTAATGAGGTGCCGCTGGTCTGGAAGACCTTTGGCTGAAAGCCGGTTCTGTAAATGCCTGTGTGTGAAAGAGAAGGGGTCGCTCTGCAGTGTCCACGGGATGAAAGAGAGAGGAGGTAGAGAAAGGCGCTCAGGGGCACCGCTGTCCGAAGGGTCACACAGCGCACGTCTTCAAAAGCGCCGCAGACGCTTTTCTGATTACCGCGCGTGACGTCGGTGTCTCTGACCCAGAATCAGAATCAGACTCAGACCTCATGGGCCGAGCGTGTTTTTAAGCACACAAGGAATTAGACTTGGTTAATCAGTCACCCTCTGTGTAACAGTCAAGACAATGACAAGTGAGGAGGGGGGTGGGGGGGGGGGGGGGGGGCAATGAAAATAAGCACATAGTATAAATGAGTGAACAGTGTAGTATTGCACTTGGTATAAGCTACAAAAAATGGGCGATGTACATTATATTGCATGTTGTAAATTATATTGTACATTGTTGAGTGATAGTATGCACATTATGGCATCTCTTATTGTTATATTGATGTTATATTCTAGTTTAAGGTGCAAACGAGTGGTTCCTGCAGGGTTAGGGTTAGGGTTAGGGTTAGGGTTAGGGTCAGGGTCAGGGTTAGGGTTAGGGTTAGGGTTAGGGTCCATGTTCAGAGGTATTGGATGACTGTGCTGTTGGGGTTAGGGGTAGGGTTATGGGGTAGGTTTGGCTGCTCATGAGTGTGATGGGACAAGGGAAGAAGACTCTCCCATGCCTGGTGGTTTTGGCTCCCAGTGATCTGAAGCTCCTGTTGGGGTTAGTACTGAGTGGGGCCTCCTCAGGTAAGGATAATAGCACAAACAGAGTGTGTGATCAAATAAGCTTTCGCTGTATTGCCTTAAAGTGACTAGCAGCACAGCAAATTAAGAATCTCAAGGCACGAGAGAACTTTGTAAATGGCAGGCCGCTATATTACCAGCAACGTAACTCAATCTTCATTACATTGAGAGGAAAATTGGCATGTGTCCAGTTTTCGGACAGGAAGGTCACATAACAGCCTCTGTAGTTTGCTGTGCGTGTGGTGTTTTTAGAAAGCATACCATCCGTACTGTGTAAAGAAACAACATACGGAGAAATGTAAGCCTTACAGCTTAAGTAAATATGCTTAAGTATCTTTAAATCGCATAACTCTGCGTCCACGTAAAATAAATGAAAATAAAATCAAGTAAAACATTGATAAATGACCAAATAACCGTAAAATAGGTCTGTGTAATTAAGGGCTCATTATTTATAACTGGTTGCAAACACATACAAAGTGAAAGGAAATATTTTTTCATGTGTGCCAAAGGAATAATGCCAATGCACACACGGACAGAGAGTAATGACATTTTCACAATGGACAGGAAATTCATTCTGATTTTCAAACCCTCCATATCACCAGTCCAGGACGGATTTTTTTTCTGTACTTAATTACTGTGCGGAAAATAGACTTCCAAGCCACTTCTGTACAAGAGACGGAAGAATGAGTTCAGTGAGTACAGCTGCCGTCAAATGATACTGAAGTGGTCCTTTAAAGATATGACTGTGGTGCGTGATTGTTAGTATTAACTTAAAATTCCCTCCTGTTACATGTGCTGTATACATAATGACATTCAATCATTTTCAAACTTTTTAATTTGAAACTTCATTGGGGGAAAAAATCATTTTTAAATGTTAAGATTTTCCTTCTGTTCTCCCTTTTCATGGGGTGCTGAGCAAAGGTTGTCACTCCTCATTCAAGAGTGAAATTCCGCAATGTGCCTGTGCCACAATTTGCTACAGATGAATTATTCAGCAATTTATTTAGAATTGAGCTTCAAATGCAGGATGAGTTCCTCATCATGAGCTGTGCCAGGTAGTCTCATTATAATATTGATTTTGATTAATCTGTCTATGCGCACTCACCCTAATTATCACCCTAATTCTGCAGGAATAATTGATTGAAAAATAAACTACCGTCCGTTCGGGTCTGTTCAATACGTGACTTTGAGAGGAGTTTTGGTGTCCAAGGCTGTTGAACAACTTCTCTCAAAGCATTAATGGAAATCTGGAAGAGGGTTATTATTGGAAAGGTGGCAAGAAATCATGAATTATTCAGCATTTCATAGTTTTAATTGTTTAATGGAAGTTACACACTCTGGCTGCAAAGTCGAAAACTTTTCTCTTACTCCCCCCACACGCCCCCCCCCCCCCCAACAGGCTTTTCGTTTTTCGGGGAAGGCCGTAAAGATGGTGCATGGCGTGGCCGAATTAAAGACATCTGCTCCCGGTCTGAGCGCGGCCGACCCAAAGGACTCCCTCGGGCCGCCACATCCTGGCTCTCTTGGGACGGTGCGTGAGATCCATCGCTGTGTGATTTGTGGGTTTCAACCCCTTGGCTGTTCCCCTTATCAGCTGACGGCCTTTTTGGGGGGGGGGGGGGGGGGGGTTGAGGTTTATGAAGTGTTCTGACATTCCGGGATCCCAGCGGGGTGTTGCACTAAAAACAGACCCCCCCCCCCTCACCCCGCCCCCCCAGTAGTAAGATTATTTCCGCCTTTTGTTGCCTTTACGGTTAGTTCTGTTATTTCTTGTGCCAAAAGTGGCTTATCAGATAGAGCGAGTCAGTGCTGAGGGCTCGGCCAGATTTGAGGGGGTGGGGCCGGGGGGGCGGGCGGCATATGGATAAAAAAACAAACGAATGAGGACTGAGAGAAGAAGAGAAAGAGAGGAGATGACCTTTTATTTCAAAATAGCACCGACTTTGTACCCTGACCAGAAGGAATGCGGAACACTGAATACCTGGGGAGACGCAGAGATATTTGAAACGGTTATACAACAGCGCTGATGTCACCTTACCCATAGAAAAAAACATCATGGAGATCATTGGTGATGCACCAATCACAGTCAGCGTTGTATTTCTTACCAACAAACTCTGTGATTGGTGGAGCTCTGTTTCTTTCTGCAAGTGAGGTGACACCAGCCCTGGCTGGTTCTCATGTTATTAAAAATGGGTCGATGCAGGGCAGTCTTTCAGTCTGGGCGCCAGGAGCGGTTGCATTGCTGCTATTGTCACACAATGCTGGAAGAGTTTACACAGACCGGCGGCAATGTTAACCCTGAATAATACCACCAGGCAGGACTGAAACTGACCAGGCCTTACAGTAGCTGGAAGTCAGGAAGCAGTACTTCCTCAGCCGAGTGACGCAAGCTGCATGTTTGTTGACAAACCTCGCACACCGTATCGAGTTGGCGTCGCCTCACACACCGAATCGAGTTGGCGCAGAGCCTGTGTGAGTTTAGGGATCTAATTATGTTTGTCCTGTGAAATGACGCCTGTAAAGGCATTTATGTGGTATTGTCTCGGCTACGTGTCCTTGATGAAGACGCTAAACAAACGTAGGCCGTCATGTGCTGGATCTGAAAACCAACCAGGGTGTGAATTCTTCTGCTGACGGAGACCAGATGTAAAATATATGGACAAACCGTTAATCCCTTTGTAAGACATGTTAAAATGACAGGTCACTTGTGTGTTATGCTTGCAAATAATAAAAATAGAAAGTGCCTTGTCTGGCTATGGATTTCATAATGGGATGGTGTTTAGGCTGTATGTAAAATAATTATATGGTACCTAAGAAGTCATTGACTGCCTACCTGAACGAGTCAGATTTAATAGAACAGCCGGAGATAAACATTGGGCAGATTGACAGTGCAAGACATCCTTCTATATCATGAGACATTTATTCAAAATATTTGTTTAATTATTTGCAATAATAAGGTTCATGTGTTACAGGATGAAATGATTTAAGTAGCCGTTACCATGGCACAGAGATAGAATCAGCCAATGAACATGAAGGTAATCTCATTCTCATTATGATTTATGATTAAATCATAAATATCTGCTGTTGTGGTACGGTCAGCAGCAGCCTCTTCGAGTAGGAGCGTAGATATAGAGACAGCGCCGGTTTTCACGCATCAGTAGTTTTAAAAAAAATTCAGTTCTTGTTTTATTTTCCGCCCTGATTAATGAACAGGATCAGACTCCTAGTCCCGTTTCTATTACACGTATCGCTTAATCATTTATTTCTCGACCGAAGTAGTTTCTAATAATGAGGATCGTACGTTCCCGACGCTTAGAGACGCGCGGCGGCGGACTCGAGTGCGAGCCCGGGCGCGTGAGAGATAAGGACACGCGGAGGCGCGCGGCCAGACCGGCCGTCTGAGAGCTGGCCACGCCCGTGCATCGCTCGCCACGTCTGACAGAACGGCGCTCGAGACGTCTGCTTGTGAGCGAAGCGTGAAACGAGATATTAAAAATGTGCATTACAAACCACTCCAGATCTGGAGCTGATTAATCTCCAAGAAGGACCGCGTACTGCTTCACATTACCGGCACCAAATCCCCACACCCCTGCCGTTCCAAGGGTTTCAGTTTCTTTTTTTATTATTTTAAAATATATTTATTCAATTCTTTCTTTCTTTTTGCGCAGAGATAAAACTTCCCTGAGGGGAAACGGATGTATTGTAGTAAATCTATACAGCTTACATTTGATAGAACTAAAGAAATGAATTTAAATCATTGTCCCCACTGCTGACCCGTGAGACTGCTGATCTCCCCGCGCTGGGTTACCGCACATGTGTTCTGTTGCTCCGTAATAATTTCAATATGAAGCACTAGAGTAAGAGAGTAATTTGGGTTTCTTTTCCGTGAAATGAGAAGCCTGCCTTTCTTTGGATCATAGTGAGTAAATCTATGAGAACAGTGCCAGATAAAATAATGTTCAAATAACACTGGTGTATTATATTGCTTGTATTGACATGGAAATGATGTATTAGATATTCAAACATGCAATCCGTAGCTATTCGCTTCATTTGGACCCAACACTGAGTGTGAGAAAGGTCAGGCTGAGAGTGGATTTTGGTTTAAGAAACTTGGGTTTGCATTCAATATAAATTAATCTGTAAATCTGGTTTATGGTTAGAAACTCAGTTTAGTAACCCGAGAGAACGTTGCTAACATGTAAACACATAAACTACACTAAATTACTACATTTTGGACTACGCTAAATCATAAAAGTAAATTAAACATTAAAATGAAGGTCACTGATGAGGCTGAGCGTATGTTGGCTCAAAGCTGTTGAGTTGAGTGCTCTGTTTGTTTTGAAAGAAAGGCCCCTCAGTCTTCCTCCTGATGGTGAGATCTCAGACAGACGACTCCGGGGATGAGAGTTTAGAGCCATTATACTTCCTCCTTTCTTGACAGTCCACTGCTCATCCCATTTTTTTTCATAGTTCCTTTTTTGTCTCCCGATGGTCTTGCACGGTAAAATGTTCAGCATTACCGTAAATCAACTCTTACAGAGTACATATAGTCCTTATTGGGCTCGTGTGAGTACATATAGTCCTTATTGGACTCGTGTGTATAGTTCTTATTGGACTCGTGTGAGCACATATAGTCCTTATTGGACTCGTGTGAGCACATATAGTCCTTATTGGACTCGTGTGTATAGATCGCATTGGACTCCTGTGACTATATATATAGTCCTTATTGGACTCGTATGAGTACATATAGTCCTTATTGGACTTGTGTGTACTCTACAGAGTACATTTAGTCTTTATTGGACTCGTATGCACTCTGTTAAGCTTTGTATTACCACTGGACATTTTGCCGTATACTACTTTTGCAGTGTCTCCAGCTTTGTTGATGTTATTTGGAGAGCCGAACCAAGCTGTTAGGCTGAAGGTCAGCGCTGATTCGCTGAATCAGGTGTAAAATGCTTGCAGTACTAACTGAGTGGGCATTGAGTTTCTCGAGTTTGCACAGGAAGAACAGTCTTGATTGAAATTTGGCATGCACTCAGTCACGATCGCTCTCTCATCTGAACACTAGAGAATGGTCCGCTGGGGGGCGTTTCCCCGACAGCACAGACTGTAAATAACACAGGATGGCGGTCTGAGGGCTGCCGGGGGGGGGGGGCGGACCTGCGCTCAGCGTTTTTGGCTTCGTTACACAGCAGAGCTTCGCTTACACGACCATGTTTGGAGTGACTGCAGATGTGAGGGCGCTCTTGGCCGTCTTCTCACAACCTTAGGTGTGATTATTTAAAAAAAAGAAACAGTTTAATTACACAGATCCGTTGAGCCATAAACCCACAATCAGGAAGCAGAGGCCAGCAGAGGCTCCCGGCCTGCTGGTGTAATGGCGTAGCGCCAGTGTAGCACGTTAGCATGTGTCTCATGAAAATCATGAACTTTTAATAATAATACTGATAATAATAATAATAACTTTTGTAGCATCTTTTGTAAATAGGATGCATCATACAGTGCTTCACAGAACAAAAGAAACAGAACAACAAAACAGTGGATGTACATCTTTTGTGGACTTTGTGAATTCAGTGGGAGAACAGTGCGAGCTTTTTGAGGAAGAGAGCTGGCATGGTCAGGTCAAAAGACACTGTTCACATTGAGAAAATGCATGAAAAATGGCTGTAGTGTGTCTTTAATACGGATGAGGAAAACCACAGGATTTTGTTTCAGTTACAAGCGCCCAGCAGAGACTGAGCAACAAACAGCAATGCGCCGCCTTGGCTTTTGTGCCGCGGTATTAATGTGGGCATCTCAGGCACCACTCAGCGAAGCATATCACTGTGTGACATCAGCCCAAATATAGCTGCGCTCCCTGTTCTAATAAGGATTAGCGGCTCGCAAACAACAACCCCTTCAGACGGAACCTGCTGACACAACCTGAACATCAACATCAAAGGGAACAGGACAGGCCACGCAAGGTAAATCAGAAATGGGCCGTGGATGCGGCGTTCTTCTTCACAACCCTGGAAGCTAACATTGCCATCATGGGCATACACCACTGGGCCAAAAGTACCTGGACACCCGAACATCACACCCATATGTGCTTGTTGAACGTCTCATTCCAATACCAGTGGCATTAATATGGAGCTGAACCCCCCTTTGCTGCTGTAACAGCCTCCACTCTGGGAAGGCTTTTCCTCTTCTGGGATCCTGGCTGCAGGGATTCGCTTCCCTTCAGCCACGAGAGCATTACTGAGGTTGGGCCCTGATGTTGGGCGATAAGGCCTGGCTCGCAGTCGGCATTCCAGTTAATAGCAATTCTAGCTATGCCTGTAATGACAAATACTGTCAACCCAATAAGGGAAACCCTTGCGTGGAAGATCTACTCTCTTGCAAATGTAACATGCTAGTGGTATCTTTCTCTTGCAACTATGGCAGCTGCCATGGTAATGGACAAGTAAACACATTGCAAGGCTTTTAAATAGACTATCCCACTGCAGAAAAAAGGAATCCATGCTTATTGTAAATGGTAATTTGCAATCATCTTTGTAAATCAGACAGATGTGCTGTTTTGGGCCCAATTTGTGTGTAATTTGTGCACAGAAATGTATTTAGACAAGGTGTTGTACAGTTTAAATTTGCATATGCACTGAGCACCCACAGGAATAAATTGTACTTTTTTTTCTTCTGGTAATTATGGTGGTTTAACAAGCCCAGAACAATCACAGTCCTTTTGTGTATTCCACCCAGAGTTGGTAGAGTAAAAAAATATGTAAGCAGGAATAATGTATGACAAATTTATGCATATGACTGCTTGTATGCATGCGTGTGTGTGTGTTTGAGAGAGAGTGCTTGCATGCATGCGTGTGTGTGTGTGTGAGAGTGAGTGCGTGCAGGTGTGTGTGTATTAGTGCATTTGTGTGTGTGTGTGTGTGTGTGTATAGAGTGTGTGTGTGTGTGTGTGTGTGTGTGTGTGTGTTAGCGCATGCGTGTGTGTGTGTGTGTGTGTTGACGTGCAGGAACCCAGAGAGTGTGAAAGCAGCAGGGGAGGTCCGGCCCTATGCTCATATCTCACACACTCTAAAATAATCTTTTGAATGAGCTGATTGCACAGAGCAGTTTTTGTTCTGTGAAAAGCTTTTTTTAGATAAAATAATGCGCATGAAAGGCTGGGCTGCTGCCCTGGGAGCTGCAGATCGTGGCCGTTTGTCACAGGCCAGAGGTGGGAGTAATAAAGTGGCAGTGAGTGCGTCTGCCCCGCCGAGGTCTATATAAGGACCTCCGTGTTTCTGCGGGGGCAAAATCTTGGGCTTGGAGCCGCGCTCGGGGAAGTTGACAAACATGTCAGGGCTGGGGGAGATATGGCCGTGGCATCAGATAAGCCATTTTGTTTTTCCTTACAAAGACTTCCAAAAGCCTGCAGCCTCAAAGAGGCACACTGACCACCCCCCCACCCCACCCCCCCTCACTGACCCCCTGACCCCAGGAAGTGTGTGCATACTGGAAGTGAGAAGCTGTGTGAAAAGCTCTACACCCCTCCCGTCTCCACTTCGCCACCCACTGATTTTTCGTTGTGGTTTTGCCGCGTCCCCGCTGTCTCGCAGGGCGAATTTGAGGGGGGGGGGGGGGGGGGCTGGGTGGGTTGTACGAGGTCGTCGTTCAGAGGTCTGCAGAATGTGCTGGGGATGTGTCCGGTGACGGGGACGGGGGTTGAGGGTGGGGGGCACAGCACAGCACGCTTTGTTCCACATGAGGAATCCGGGTGGGTTTGGGATCCATTTCAGCAAACATGTCGTCCCAGTGTGTCGGCAAGAAACGAGAGCCAAAAGCGCTGAAACTGCTCTTCCCCCCCCAAACCCACCGGAGTCCCGCTCTGAGCCGCCCGCTTTGATCTGATTTATGATGCTGTGGCTGTGGGGCTCCCTGATCCCCCTATACAGGGAAGGGCAGCATGTAAAGGAAAAGTTAACATGTAAAGGAAAAGTTAACATGTAAAGGAAAAGTTAACATGTAAAGGAAAAGTTAACATGTAAAGGAAAGGTTAGCATGTAAAGGAAAAGTTAACATGTAAAGGAAAGGTTAGCTTGTAAAGACAAGGTTAGTATTTAAAGAAAAGGTTATCTTGTAAAGGAAAGGTTAGCATGTTGAAACTGCACACGCATGAGCTGCCTCCTGATTAGTTCTGTAGGATGGAGGATGTTTGTTTGCAGCAGACAGGAGCTGAGCTTGGCAGTGATTGGTGAGAGAGAATCGGTCGGTTCAGTGACAGCCTGGTGCAGATTACGATTCGTGAACCGTGCCTTCCCCAGGTTTATTTTAATCTGACCGGGTGAGTCAACCAAGACCTCAGTTCTCTTTTGCAGTGGCCCCCTTTTCCATCAAACCATGGTGAAGATGCAAGAGACCATGCAGCCAATCAGACACAGGGGTGATGCAGTGGCCCAATCAGACACAGGGGTGATGCCGTGGCCCAATCAGACACAGGGGTGATGCAGTGGCCCAATCAGACACAGGGGTGATGCAGTGGCCCAATCAGACACAGGGGTGATGCAGTGGCCCAATCAGACACAGGGGTGATGCAGTGGCCCAATCAGACACAGGGGTGATGCAGTGGCCCAATCAGACACAGGGGTGATGCCGTGGCAGAGGCAGTTTTTTGTGGGAATTTGGCCGGGACCCTGGACTTAATGCCCTCACTGTTCTGAGGAGGGCGTGTTATATTTACTGATCTCAGCAGATCACAGATGTTGACGGAACATTTAATCTGAAGGAGGGCAGCTTCTGTGGCACCAGCAGTGTCCCGTCACTCTACTGGGACATTGTATTCCCCCCCGAACACCCCCCCCCCCCCCCACTCTATTTGGCCAAGTGATGCAACATTCATCATCCCTTTCTCTCTTTTTCTGCTGACTGTTATTTCCAACAATTAACAATTTCTTTCTAAACCGACGTTATTTTTTTGTCCAGATGGTGAAAACAAAAAAACTTCCTGGTGCTCAGAAATCTACTTAATCTTCCAGACCTGTCACTATATGAGCATTCAGTTCATTAAAAACAATTCATGCGACCAAACATTCTCCCTCTGGAGAGGATGTGCAAACACGAGCTCTTAGAGCCATAATCGCCCAGCTCGTCTCGAAGGCCGGGGGACACGCTCACTGTGAGGGGTGAGATGCCGACCGTGCGATAAGGTCAGTGTGTTCCTTTAATGACCGATTAGCCCTGAGTGGTTCTGCTAAACGGGGAAATACTTCGCCCGTGGAGGGGAACGCCTCGTCCTCACAGTCAGGAGCGTGCATGTTAAAGAGAGCAGCAGCGCTCAGCGGGTCAAAGGTACGAGCATACACAAATACTGCGGCTCATTCGAAAAACAATTATTTATAACGGCTAAATATGCGAGGGGGACATTGGATCCAACGACGCACCACATGAATAGCTTTTCTACTGTGGACGATGTGAAGATTGCAATGTGCATTTTTAAATGTAGTTGGACTGAAGCTGTGTTTTGTAGTCCTTGGTTGGGGGGGGGAGGGGGCACGCTGAAGGAGGGATTATGGGATTGGGGTCTGTGATTCTGCACACGACCGCACTGGGCTGGCTTTCAGCTTTTAACGTGCAACACGCTGCAGCATGGGAAATGTGCTCAGTGATGTACTCAGTAATGTGCTCAGTAGTGTGGTCAGTGATGTGCTGGGTAGTGTGCTCAGTAATGTGCTCAGTAGTGTGCTCATTGATGTGGTCAGTGATGTGCTGAGTAGTGTGCTCAGTGATGTGCTCAGTAGTGTGCTCAGTGATGTGTTCAGTGCTAACCCACTTATTCTTGGTGCTGGAGCCTATCCCAGCATGCATTGGGCAAGAGGCAGGAATACACCCTGGCCTGGTCGCCAGTCCGTCACAGCACAGTAATACTTCCAGTAATAACAATAATAATACTAATTTATACACGTTTTATTTATATAATTATTATTTTTAATAGTCACTTTGTAATATTTCCCTGGACATATTTGGGCACATAGCACATATGAAATGTAATATTTATAGACGGTCCCTGAACATCCAAGCGCTTTAAAAAATACATAAAGTAATGTTTTTATAAGTGTTTCATAACTGTTTTCATTTTGATTACACCACTTTTTAAGATGTCACACAGCAAAAAAAATGTGTTGGGTATAATTTCACAGTGGTGTACTTGAAGCTTTTTGTGGGAATCTTCCCTACTGTTTTTTTCTTTGAGAATAATTCATTTCGTGCATATTAGTGCATTAAAGCCCCTTTGACTGTATGACCATCACATTGTGCACCATGCTAGCATAGCTTAACATTACCCAGGAATGGAGAGTTTTAATTGGTTAAATTTAATTGATTAATTTATTGTATTAACAAGGTTTTTCCCCATCTCATTACTCAATAGCAACTCCCCTGGGACCCTTGTTGTTGTTGTTGTTGTTGTTGTTGTTGTTGTTGTTGTTGTTGTAGTTGTAGTTGTTGTTGTAGTTGTAGTTGTTGTTGTTGTTGTTGTTGTAGTTGTAGTTGTTGTTGTTGTTGTTGTTGTTGTTGTAGTTGTAGTTGTAGTTGTTGTTGTTGTTGTAGTTGTTGTTGTTGTAGTTGTTGTAGTTGTTGTTGTTGTTGTAGTTGTTGTTGTTGTAGTTGTTGTTGTTGTTGTTGTTGCTGTTGTTGTTGTTGTTGTTGTTGTTGTAGTACAGAAAGTGATTCATTTATTAATTATTACCATGTATAATCGTGCCTCAGAAATGTGGAACTGTTCTGAAATAGTAAAATTAAAAATGTGACCTAAGAAAGGAAGGAATGCAGCGATCATTTCTGTTGGCGGTCAGCCGGGGCAGCCCCTGTACCGTGTCTCCTGTACGCTAGCGTTCTCACGACTGATCACATGACCGTCGCATTGACCATGTGTGATAGCACAAAGGCCTCTGGGAAATCTAAGCTAATTCAGCTACTGAAGGCTATAATCCGGCTTGACGACTGGCCTTTAATCTTCTGGCTTTCCATTCGGTTTAAGTATCCCGCCATAATGTGACATCAGACGTGAAAGATGTGCTTACAGAGGGCTGAAATGAGCAGGCTTTTCCCTGGTAAAGCTCCTGGTGAGACATGGCTGAATCAGGGGTCTAATTCTGAGCTGAACCATAAGAGAATTTTGGACAGGGGAAGAAAAGCAGGTCTGTGGTTTGGGGAGAGGCTCTTATGGATGCTTGTGAAGCACTTCTGCGTGAGTGCTGTTTCCATCAAACCCTGGAGTGCGCATAAACATCGGATGGCCTCCTCGTTGAACTTTCCACTGGTGCTGATCACGGTTTTTATCCTAAATTACGTGCAGAGTGGAGTGAAACGCCACACTTCAGAAGAGAAGCTCGGCAGAAGATATTTCAGGACTGCTGCGTATATCCCTCTCGACATATTTCTTTGGGTCAGATGTTGGGACCAGCCTGCAATCAGGTTTCTAGATTTGGTGCATCAGATTCTCCACTGAGGCACAGAAACAGGCACAGTCGTCACTCTTAAAACTTAGAACACACGAGACAAATATTCCCTACAGCTTTCTTTTTTATAGCTATTGACGACAATGGACGCTATATTTTGCAAGAGGGGAAAAAAGAGTCTTGTGGCAGTTTATTTCTAGTGCAGATTGAAGTGATAGTATAAAAGCACAAAAGTAAACAACTGCTTGATTGTTTGTCATGCAGCTTTTATATCAGTTCATATAAAAATCAGAAGAATTTTTCTTAAGTGAAGTGGAGAGCTCATAACCATCCTGACCTCATTCAGGAAGTATTTAAAATAACCTTCAGTTAATACAAGGATGAAAGACATCCAATCAAAACAAAACAAACTGCTGAATATTACGTTGGTGTGCCACTAGGGGGTGCTGATCCCTGTGTAGTGAGTGATAACATCAGTACCTTGGGGTGTTGACACTTTCAGGAAGTGCTTTCAAATAGCTTGCATGAACGTTGAGACAGGCCTAAATTGCTTTCCAGGCTAAATTTGCATATATTTAAAAACTTTTTTTCTACAATACCGCATATAAATTCACTTTAAATTTCCACTTACCATTTGAATACACTCATATAAAGCCAATCTCAACAAAAAATACAAACCCAATGGCATATCTCCTTTAAAAAAGAGATGCAACTGAATCTGGCGACTGGGAAACAGAATTTTGCCAGGAAATGACCTGCAAATTGACGCAAAGAAAGGGCCCCTTCAGGGACATTAAAATCCTGATATGTTTTTTTTTTTTTTTTGAGTGATAGTCCAGTCCTGATAGAGAAGTCTTAAGGGAGGGGTTCTAAGAGAGGGCCTCTAATGGGGTGGCTCTCTTAGACCCGGGGAAACATTATTCACTCATGCTGATGGATGTCTCTCTCTCTCTGTTCTCTCATTGGCCTTTCCTCATCAGGTCAAAGGTCAAGGGCAGATAGCGGTAACCCGGGCATCGGTGGCACATTTAGCTTCCCCGTCTGTCCCGTCGAGCCCGGACCCAGGCCCCATATTCCCTAAAACTCTGGGACTCTGGGAAAGAGATTATCGCTTATAGATTATTTTAAACAGTCGTTTTATTAGTGTTTTCCCTGGCTCAGTGCTGTGGGAAACTTACACGGGCGCATTTTTTAAAGATAAATCCTTTGACACGTACAGTGCATGGTCGTGCGTCAGAGAACACACGCAAGAGCGTTCCTGTTTACTCTCTGCTGAGCGGGATCCGTACAGGAGCGAACGCGAGGGACAGAAGTGGCTCAGTCTTAAAAGACTTAAACTTAAACAGTTAAGTTACCATGGCACTTAATGCTGAGGAAACAATTCATGTTCTGTCTCTTGCTGGACTGTTTTACTGCGCTGTCTGGTTTGGAACTTACAACCTTCTGGTGACATGTTCTAACATCGTTTTTACCGCTGTTCCTCTTTGTGCTGAGAGAACAAACACAGTATTTCTGATTTTTTTTCAACAAAGGAGCCTTGGAACAGTTGTACTTAGCACTATAAATGTTCTTTTTTTATATATATATAAATTTGCCACCCAACTCAAGGCTGTATATGTCCGATTCCCACACCAGTCTGGGACGTCCCATTGCCTGCCTCCAGAGCCCCGTTTCAGGAGCGAAGCACCCCCCCCGCTAACTTGGGAGAGCTGGGACGTCCCCGGTTCTGCTCCGAAACGCGCGCTTCTCCGACAGCTGCTCCTTTTCACACCATCGACCACGGCAGCCACGCTCACACAGACCGCCGTCAGAGGAGGACCTTTCATGCGCAGCTTTGACCTGATGCTGGCAAGCAAGCGTCCTTATTGGTCGGTGGAGGTCACCCGAGAGGAGGGGGACCATGGATGCCTGTCTGAGTGGACGCTGCCATGCCCTGCTCCAATGCAGGAACCAACTGTGCATCACCCTGGGGGGGAGGGGGGGTACTATGGAGGTCCTGCCCAAATGGTTGCGGGTTTGAATCCCGCATTTGACGGTGAGATCTAGCAGGCCGCAGCTGCTCCAGGTTTGCATATGATACTGTAGGTCCCTAGGGTCATTGTTCTGATCTTCGACCTGCAGCAAGCGAGGCAACATTGGCTGTTTTTTTTTTCCTACTTCAGTTTGAATGGACTATTGATCACAAACAAGTGCCTCTTTCTTGTCTGGTGTCTGGTGAGAATAAAGCCGACTCTTCCCGTTTGATCTGTTCAGTCTTTTTCAGACAGCCATCTTCTTTTGACTTGTACAATAGAGGAGATAAAGCGCTCGAGTATTGTATCAGAGGATGTATCAGGGGCTGTCTGGTTATCGACATGACCACCCCGCCACATCCCCCCCCCCCCCCCTTCTCGATTAAAAGATCTCTGTTCTCTTCCTGAAAAGTTAAGCTGGGAAAATGCAGCTGGTGTTTTGCTGTTTTGCTCTTTGTCTTACACACATGCTCTACACAGGTGCAGGTAGCCAGACAGACAGGTACTTTACTTTTAACTCTGCCCTTTTCCGTGCTCCTGGCGGGCCTTTCCCTCTCTGTGTGATTGTGTACGCGCGCAGGCTGCCGTTTTTCCCCCAGGTGAAAATAAGTCAAGGGTGACGGGTTCAGAATGATTGACAGTTAAAAATAACAAGCTTTGCCACGAATGGGAGGGGTGGATTTTCCCGAGTCTCAAAGATGATGATGATGATGATAATAATAGCAATGACAACAACAACAGTGAAGTTTATTTATAGGGCACCTGTCGTGCAAGGGAACAGGCAGCTTAAAGTTGCTCTCCGGCATCCAGGTGCATGTGCTTCCCCTTTCAGTACCTCCTGAAAGCTGCCGGAACTATGGACCTGGCCCAAGCCGACAACCAATCACACGCCCACCTGAAATATCACATGACCTGTGATGAAACCGACATGCACCAGTGCTCTAGGGAGCAGACACTAGTTCACACGCAGATCATAAACAGAGATGCAGAACCAGTTTAATGCTGCACACTGATGATACGAAGGCTCTGTAATTATAATCTCAGTCAGTAAATATGTTTTCAGAGAAACTGAACAATGACTTGTGGGAAAACGAAAGAATAGAGCAGAGTCTGACTTTGCCTTCCATCCTCAGATTTATTTTTCTACAAATCATCTGTATCTTTTTATTTTATGGATTTAACGGCATAATGGTTAATCTATACTTGCATCCAGCAGATTCAGGTTCAATAATTCCCCAGGATAAAGTTAAAGCTGAAAGAGAAGGGATCTTTGGAGAGAAAATCTATCTGACCCATAAACTGTATCTTCTCTGAGGATAATAGAGCAATTATATAATAATAGAGCATGATATTGACCTCTCTAAATAAGTTATATAACTCCTTTATGAGGGTGACTTAAGGGAATTCACTGTGTAATGTAATGTAAGTCATGATTTCTGTTAAGGGCTTTAAAATGTCACAAGGCTTGGTCAGAAACATGGTCACAGGGTGGTCATATTAGCCCTGAGCGGTTTAAATGGAGTGTTAACCACGCGGAGGTTCAGCCTGACCGCTGTTTGCACACGAGGCCTGGGCTCCACTGCTGACCGACGCCAGCGCCCGAACCCGGCCGGTCCCGCCTCGTTAGTCACCGCGGTAACCCCGAATTACCCTCCTGAGCCCCGTTCGACCCGCGGGGAGCGTTCCTGTGTTTCCGTCTGACGGGGTCTGGAGTTCGGTCACGCCTGAGTTTGTGTCCACAGCTCCCGGCTCGTAGACGCTGCGCGTCGGACTCCCCCGCGCCGGTCATCCACGTCACCGCGAGCTTCCGGGCCGGCCAATCACACGGCAGAGGCGAGGCGCGGCGCGGCACGATCCAGGACGTGCCTGGCTGCTGGGTTACTGGCACCAGGGGGCGCAAGCGAGCAGGCGACAGCAGCCAAGCAAGCAGAGCCACTATCTCCACCCCCCACCCCCCACCCCCACTCCTCTGCGAACCCCCAGCATGCAGCAGCGCAGAACCGTCCAATTAAAGTTTGCGGAGTGAGACGGGTATCTTCCCCGGACTGCAGCGAACGTCAGCCATCCCCTGCTCTGGTATGTGCACCCCCCCCCTTACCCCCGTGAGATTGGGCTACTCCCTTCACACAGGGAGGGGGGCGAGGCTCCATGTGCCAGGGAAAGATACCCTGCACCCCTCCCCCTCATCACCCCCCACCCCCCACCTGGATTGCCCCCAGCCCCCCAGACCCCCAACCACCTACCTGGATTCCCCCCAGCCCCCCAGGTGTCTGGAGGAGGCTGATAAGAGTGTTACCACTGAGTTTGTGCTCTGAAACTTTGAGCCTGGGTTTGGGGAAGTGTCTCTCTGCAGACAGGAAGTGGCTGTGCATTTCACTTCCTGTGTTGGAGCCACTGAGGCTTCACAGAGAGATATGCAAGACTGTCACTGCACTGCAGGCCTGAGAGGGTCAAATACAACAGCTTTCCCCAAAGAAATACAAGATCCGTTGGCGACAGATTGTGTGTGTGTGTGGTGGTGAGTGCTTGTGTGTGTCAGTGAATGTTTATGTATGTCTGTGAGTGTTTGTGTATGTCTGTGAGTGTGTGAGTGTGTGTGGTGGTGAGTGCTTGTGTGTGTCTGTGAGTGTTTGTGTGTGTCTGTGAGTGTGTGTGTGTGTGTGTGTGTGTGTGTGTGTCTGTGTGCGTGTGTGTGTGTGTGTGTGTGTCTGTGTGCGTGTGTGTATGTCTGTGAGTGTTTGTGTGTGTCTGTGAGTGTGTGTGTGAGCGTGTGTGTGTGTGAGGGCATTTAGTCAGCCCGTAAAGAGTTAAAGTACTCAGTGCATGTGCTTGCAGTGTCTGGGCAGTGATGTCACCCACAGCTGTAGATAATCCAGAACAGTGGGTTTTGGGGAAATTCATGGGTTTAGGTCAACACTCTCTCCAAATGCTCTGACCTCTGGCATTGGGATAATGCATTTAAACAGACCTCAAAGAACTCTCTCTATCACCCCCTAATCAAATCCCCCCCCTGGCCCCCCGTTCTCTCTCTGTCGTTCTCTCCCTCTCCCTCTCTCCTTCTCTCCTGCATCTTGTGACAGGTGGTGTGAATCAGAGACGGTTTGACTCACTCCTGCTGGGCTCTCTCTCTCTTTCTCTCTTTCTTTCTTTGTCTCTCTTATATTGCCACATAAATGTATAATGCATAATTGTAATTTTAAGAGATATCTCATACAATCAAAAATAATAATACTGTATAACATTGGTCTTTGGACTAAGGACATACACACACACACGCACACACACCGACACACACACACACACGATCGATCGAGCTGTCATCACCACCAACTTCAAAGGAACAGAAAAAAGGGACCAGAGATTACTGGGCCCTGCTGAAAAGATAAAGACCCTGGACAGCAGAGTCCTCATATACGAGCACTTACACCTTATCCCCTTTCACCAACCCATTTTATCTACATTCTCTATTTCCCTTTTGCACTGTGGCATCGAACTGAGTCTGCCAAATGACTGACTGTAGTACAATATCATTGACGTTGAACTTAATATATAAAATAATTCATGAAAATGTAGCATTACATTTTGGATCATTGTATCTAAAAAGAAAAAAAAAACTATTCCTCTTTTGGTTCTTACTCTTGGCACTGGAAGTAATAACAGTGAAGTTTTGTGCCATAAATTTAAGATGGAAATCGTGTTTTCATATCCACGTTAAAACCTTACTTTTGTCTGTCAAATCTCCGATCCGGCTTAATTCTGCTCTCTTCCTGTAGTGAGCTCTTCCCTCCTCCTAACTGTTCAGTAAAGCAGGGTTTGTCTCTTTGCCTAATCCTCTATTTCTCAAAAAGCCATATTTGTCACAGAGGGACATGTTTTTGAAATATGTAATTTTAAACATCTGGGAGCATTAAGATTCCCTTCCATTCACGGTTACTTTTTTAAATCACAAAGGATAGCTTGCTGGAAAAATTGTTAAAACATATTTTGGCCTGAGATAATACTCATAAGTGATATTTATTATTTAATAATACTTCTTATGAATACTAAATACCTATTGCTGCTACTCACTGTTTTGTGTGGATTATTGATTTGAGTTGGAGGGATCTTCTGGATCAGACTGCGTTGCTGCTTTTATTAGGTGCATGAAATTGAAAGTGTCACAGGGTCACTTTAATGTCTTCAGGATATGAGCTCCATAAATACTGAGCATTCATATTTCTGCCTCCAGTGCTAACGGAGAGCTGGCCGTAGCTAGCACAGCGCTCCGCTGTGTTTTTCCTGAGAGGCTGACTGAAGGTGCAGTTTAAATACAGGTCTTGTCTGAGAGATTCTGTGCAGAACACTCATCACGTGTTCAGATACAGCCAGTGGGGAAGAGCGTGTTACACAAACACTGCTCACTGCTCAAACGCAGTCTGTCATCTTTACTGAAATAAATGCCACTCCACTTCACTATGATATTACTCTGATATTTTCCCAAGAGCTATAATTATTATTTACATAACAATGAATATCTATGATGTGTCGTGTTTGGTGGGTGATACTGTAAATTATTGTAAAGGGCACGCTGCTTGGTAAAATTTGGTACTTGGCAGCATGTGACTCAGTAAGATAATATTTCTCAAACTGCAGATTGACTTACCTGAGAAAACATCTGTCAAAGCTGGTCCAAAACCAGTTTAAGACAGTTATAACGCCCGTCTGAGACAGTTATAACGCCCGTCTGAGACGGTTATAACGCCCGTCTGAGACAGTTATAACGCCCGTCTGAGACCGTTATAACGCCCGTCTGAGACAGTTATAACGCCCGTCTGAGACAGTTATAACGCCCGTCTGAGACAGTTATAACACCCGTCTGAGACAGTTATAACGCCTGTCTGAGACAGTTATAACGCCCGTCTGAGACAGTTATAACGCCCGTCTGAGACCGTTATAACGCCTGTCTGAGACAGTTATAACGCGCGTCTGAGACAGTTATAACACCCGTCTGAGACAGTTATAACGCCCGTCTGAGACAGTTATAACGCCCGTCTGAGACAGTTATAACACCCGTCTGAGACAGTTATAACGCCCGTCTGAGACAGTTATAACGCCCGTCTGAGACAGTTATAACGCGCGTCTGAGACAGTTATAACGCCCGTCTGAGACAGTTATAACACGCGTCTGAGACAGTTATAACGCCCGTCTGAGACCGTTATAACGCGCGTCTGAGACAGTTATAACGCCCGTCTGAGACAGTTATAACGCCCGTCTGAGACAGTTATAACGCCCGTCTGAGACAGTTATAACGCGCGTCTGAGACAGTTATAACGCCCGTCTGAGACCGTTATAACACCTGTTCGAGACAGTGTTCATTTGAGGGAAAATCTTGTTGAACTGGATTTACTTTCCTTTGACCCAAATGTTCACATTTCTAGCAGTGTGATTGAAAACACAGCCTGGTTCAGTATTTGACAGGCTGGTATAAGCAGTAATGGAAAGCTGGAATTATGTTTAATATAATCAGTGACATCTGCAGTGAACAGCTGTACCCCCCCCCCCCCCCCCCCTCGCCCCATCCCCGTCTCCCACAGGACTCCAGTTTGTGGGCACTGGTCCTGCTCTGACCCATAACCGTCCCATCAACCACTTCCTCCTGCCCACACCCCCCCATCCCCCCATCCTGCCCTCAAATTTACTTTTACATAATTTGGCAGATGCTTTTCTCCGTACACAGCGACACACAGAAACTCTTCCAGAAAGTCTTTCAGTGTGAGAAGACTGCTTCATGTCAACGTGCTAGGAAGAGGCTAGCTACTGTCAAAACCACATCTTTCACGCACACCGTGTTTCTGTCCCTCTGTTCTAAACCTCCCCCCACCTGCTCTTCTCTCTCACCCAATCCCCCCCCCCCAGCTGTGACCCCCCTCCCCTCCCTCTCTCTCCTTCCCTCAGAAGGTTCACCTCATTTATGGTCTCTATCTATCCCTTTCTCATTATCTCTCTCTGTCTTTTCCCAGTCTCTCTTACTCTCTATCTCAGTCTCTGTGTCTGTCTCTCTCCCATATGCAGACACACACACACACACACACACGCTCTCACGCACACACACACACACACGTACACACACACACACATGCACACACATCATGCCGTTGATTTAATTCCAGCTGTTTCTGAGACCTTACCCAGCAGGGTGCTTCCTCCCGCTGCAGTGTGCTGGTTCCTCTCTGTCCTATCGCGCTGGACTTGGACAAATACCCCCCATTTTCTCTTACTGCTTCCAGCCAGCCGTTACTGTTAGGAGAATATGTGATAAAACTTTATTTATTACACACTTCTTTATGCAGGTGTCTCAAATACGTAAGTGAAGGTAAGAAATAAAAGCCAAAATAACAACAAAGAAGCACAACTGAGATAGTAATAAAAGGCCGTGAAAACCACAATAAAAGAACAATAGAAACATTACACAGAGTTAAAAAAGCAGGTATATGAAAGCAAGCATTTAAAAAGGGGTGTAAAAACGGACAGATTTTGCAGCCCTGATCTCTAGAGGACGACGGTTCCAAAGTCTAGGAATGGCCGCCTTTATTTTTTCACTTTGATTCTGGAACGGTCCGTATGATACTTTACCTCAGGGACGAGCCTCACGGGCACCCCCAGTGACCTCACTGACCTCTCCTGTCAAACAGCTGGTGAAGTTAATGGAGGTGGCCTCACTGGGCCAGTAGGAGGCGTTGCAGTCAATGGAAACATTCTTCAGATGAGATTTTTACTGACTGGCACTGCTCACCGTAGACCCACAGTGTTTACCTCGCTGCTGTGACTTTCAAGCCCAGGTTCCATCATTTGGCCAGGAACTGTGTCTTGTTGCTCTCTAGTGACTCCTGCTGGTCAATCAAGCACTCACGGGTTGGCTGTGAAAGTTGCAGCAGCACATACAGTAAAGTGCGTTCCTCTGACTCGTGTCTGTGCAAGCTTGGCTAAAGGGCTGTGGTGTTAAAAGAAGCAGCAGGTCTTCTACGCTCTCTCACATCACCTGCAGAAAACTTTTAAAAAACATGCAATACTTCATAAATCCAATCATTTAAAATATACTTTGACCAAAGCACATGACAAATAGCCCTCAAAGTGATTTACAAAAAATAAAAACTGAGTAACTTTCGAATGTCCTTAAAGGCCAGGGAAAAAAATTGTGTTTTGGTCAGATTAGCCAGGCATTTCGTGAAATCACATGGATATTTTTATAGACAAAGGCCTTTATTGACATAGCATTCATAATCTCCATCTGATTCATTCTTCAGAAATGAAATACGCCGATTTCGGTTCTAAAGCAAACGAAAGCCGACCGTTCGGACCATGAAAGGCGAGGAGAGAAGGGGTCCAGGAGGGATGGTAGTCAGCGGTTACAGTAACCGTGAGCCGGTAACCATGACGTCTCAGCTGCGCATGCGTCAGCGTAGCTGTGGATGAAAGGGACTGACGTGTGCATTCGTCCAGCCATGCGTTTCCGTTTGTTTTTCCGCAGAACTCGCAGGCCGACTGGTTTCCAGAGAGCCTCCAGTGTTTCATTTGAGCTGAATGATGCAATGTTTTTACTGGGCCTTCTTGCCCTTTTCCAGGGAATGTGAACTGATAAAAATTAGCATCTGCATGCAACCTGTGTGTTTTTATGATCGCTGCATTACTTATTGAAGGCCAAATTGGAGCAGAGCCACTTAGAGATGTTCAAGAACATGACATGGCTATCACAACATGAGATGGTTATCTCAGCACGAGTTGGCTATCTCAGCATGAGATGGTTATCTCAGCACGAGTTGGCTATCTCAGCATGAGATGGTTATGCCGATGACTTGCAAGATCGGCACGATATGTTTTTTTTCTTTCTCAGGTTTGTGAAATTCTTGAAATCAGAGGAATGAAGAACACACACTAAGAGAAGCTAGAGAGTGTAATTATTAAGCTGCCTTCCAGGTAACATTGTGAATATCATGGCTTTATTTTCAAAACAAGAGCAGAACTGTTTTCTACACTTTCCACAACTGCGAGAGCAATGTCCTCAGGAGGTCCAGAGCTCCTGAAACATTGAAACTTCGGTTTATTTGGGTATATAATAACAACCTGCGAAAGCTAGCGCTAAGGTTTTGGCTCTTTTTGACATTTTCAGGCTTTCTCATAATATCATAATATTGTGAGAATCGCTGCTCTAAAGCCTGGTTGATTACGCAGAGCACCTCACAGTAGGACCCCTACCCAGACCACACCAAGTCTTCAATCAGTTCCACCAAAATCTATTTATTATCACACATAGCTAGCTCATTAATATTTCCATTTAAAGTCATACAGATTACTTATGTAGTTTTCACAGCTGCAATATTAATGTTGACTGACTGGTTGCAGGCGATTTGTACGAGGAGTGAACAGCAGTGTTGTCGTGGCGCCCTCTGGTGGTCATGTACAATGCGGGTGAACTTACTGAGTCAGTACCTCACTTGGGGGCTTTTAGTTTGTCTGCTTGGTCTCACTTTCAAAAACACAAACATTTTAAAGTGTACAGGTATGTAAAAAACAGAAAGACAATCTATGAATATGTGTGTGTGTTTATATTGTGTATATACATACAGCCACACTTGCACACATATTGTATGTTTACAAAGCATGTCTAGTGAAAATGAATAACATCAGAAATACATAATATTATGTCCACTCATAAGTAGGGTGCGCAGATGTCTTGTTTTTCTTCTGAAAGCCCTGTATTTCAGACCCTCCTCACATGTCCTGAAAAAAACCTGGGTTCATCCTGAATTTCAGTCATACCAAACTTCAAAGGGTTGCCAAATGCCATTATACTAGGTTCTCATTGTATTATGTACATGATCCTCTGGGGAAAGGAAGTCAAAAAGGGTTTTTGCTGTGTAAGTATTTGAGGATTGCTTCCACGGCGAAACGCTTTTATGCTTTTGTGGGGTTAAGTGGAGTAAGCTTGACTAACTGCACTGGACTGGGTTCAGTCCCGTCATGGAGTCACAATGATCACAGGCAGACAGGCTGTGTTCTGGGAATGTCTTGTGTCTTATGGAATGTGCCGTGTCCTATGGGACATACTTTGTCTTCTGGAACGTGTCGTGTCTTATGGAATGTGCCGTGTCCTATGGGACATACTTTGTCTTATGGAATGTGTTGTGTCTTACAGAATATGCTGTGTCCTGTGGAATATCATTAGATAACCATTGCTTACATTTTTAAATATAAGCTTAAAATATTAACCTTTTCTTACTGTTCTGTAGAGGGAAAAGATTCAAGATATCAATATGTATAAAGCTTATATACATATTGATATATGTAACCTCTTCAGTGCAAATTACATCAAATATTAAATATTTCACAAAGGGCCATATGAGCTTGCATGAGGCTTCAGATTTTCAGTGCATTCTGCGTTTGTGACCACAAGAGGGCAATATATACCTCCAGATCTGCACACATTGCATCATTTCAGTTTTCCTGTAAAATGTCTCCCCTACACACTTCAGACACACACTTCAATCATAAGGCTGGATTCTCCTAATGAATGAATAAAGTACGACACTAAGTGTAGTAAACCAGGGCAGTGAGGGGACCTCACTGCTACTGGGGTTGGGACTCAAACAGCACTGTGGGAAAATTTCTGGTCCTATTCACACCATCTTGGCAATCTGTGGTTTAAGCTGTTTTTTATTTGGGTTGTTTGCTCAGCCCAAGCGTAGGCGGACAGCTCTACAGCTGGGTTTTAATAGGCATTATTTAAAGAAAAAATCATCTGCTTTGCACCCACCCAAAAAAATATCATTTTACATTCGATGGCACTTACTTTTAATTGCCTTGTTTGTGCATATAAAATGGCCCCCACTTTCCGATGTCTGTTTTGGAACAGTAGCTAGATTCCAGTTCCTATACTAAATCCCCAAAAGAACCCCTCTGACTCTATTGTGTGTAGTTGCCATGGCGAGGAGTCAGGTGACCTCGGTCCTGAAGGTTGCCAACATTCCAAGATTTTCCTGGAGTTGCTGGTTCTGTGTTTTTCTCAGGGTTGCTGAAAAAGTTTTATAAACTGCAGCCATGTTTGGCGATGTTTCAGTTATAGTTTTATGAAGAGAGAGCGAGGCATTCAGCATATCAGTGTTTTACTTCTTATCATTTCCGTTAATCTCAGAACGTTTGCCACAGAAACTCTGCATGTAAACAAAGCCTGCCGCTCTTCAGTGAACATGCACCTGGCACCTATTACAAATGGAGAAAACTAAGAGACAGATTGTGTTTCATCAGAAAAAAATGTGCCAGCCCAAATCGCTTTTGGTGAATTATTTGCCATTGAATAGTTTTTAGGTTTTGTTTTGTAGTTATAAAAACTATGACATGATTTTCTCTTTTTCGGCAGTGGGTTCACAGGAACAGGCACTGCGTGAAGATGTCCCCCAATCTGGGAACTGAGATGCACCTTTTTATAGTTCTTCAACCTGAAAAGCAAAATAATGTTTTGATCCTTATTTTACTGTGAATTGAATTTTGCAGTAAAATATCACTGCTGCCACTTGCTATTTTTTATTGGTACCCAATGAACAAACATTTCTTCCAACAAAAATGTACAATATAAAATCAGCATGAAAACACTTTTTTTTGTACTTTTTTTTTTTTTTGTAAGTACATAAATATCAGGGCAGAACAGGCTCAGTGTAAACCAGGCAGTCTCTGGAACATAAATCCAGATGAAACATTGAAACTTCCTTTTTCTTTCACCAAAGTTTCAACAACAAATCCAATGTGGCACAGTTAAGTTGGTTTCAAACCTCAAAAAACTTTTAATGTAAACTCCAAATACACATGCTGGAACAAATTGAGTATTAAGTCATGCTAAAAGTTTTTCAGCTGAGCCAGTGGGAATATAGAGTTTGAGACTGGAGTCTCATGCAGTACTGTGTTACAGCATATTCTAAATAACAGAAAATCTCTCTCTGGGTGTAATTAAGCCAGAAGATTATAAAGCCCTTCGAAACACACACTCCTGATTTGAAATACTTAGCCCCAATGCACAGCTGACATTTTTTTTGATTAAAGATCTTGTTGCTCCATGAGTTTAATCCATGCTGACTTAATAGATAAACCAAGTCTGACTGCCAGAGATCCAGCTTTCCCTTTACTGAGCGTCTGAAAGAGGCAGAATTACCGCTTTAATAACGACTATCAGAACGACCGATGGGCTGAACTGCCCTTGGAATAACATGCACTGTAAATATAGGATGTTGACTTAAAAAAAAAAGAAAAAAGATTTCTATTGTTTTTTTCTCTCTAAAGAGTCCTTATGGCAGTGTCTCCATAAAGACTTTGTTCGTATATACACTGCTGTGACATGAAGTTTAATACCCTTCACAGCAGTGCAGTTTATTGTAATATCCGAATGTAACAATAATTTGTAGATTTGCAGATAAATTTCAAAGTGGTGCAATGTCGAGAGAAAGTATTAGATTTCGATATATTTTTTCAGTATTTTTTTTCGAAATATATTTTCCACATGTTTTTAGTATATATATTTCTTTTTGATATATTTTCGATGTATTTTTCAGTATATTCCATGTCCGTGGGGCTGGCTGAAGGAGTAGCAGAGAGAGCAGAGGGACAGAACCGGACCAGCCGGGGCTGACTGTGGCTCAGTGCAGAGAGCACATGGCTGGCCACTGCCTGGCTGTTTGTTCTGGGCTCCATCTGTTGCACATTACTCATGCATTCCCTGTAATATCTAGTTCTGTTTGATAATAAACAATCTGGACTCCACGAGCACTGACACAATGGAATGCTTTGCTTCTCTTCTCTGTAGATTTCATTGAAATTAACGGCAACGTCGAAACTGCGATGCATTAGAAAAATTTAGGGCCGTGCGCTGTACTGTAAGACTCAGCTGGGCTTTAATATTCTGTAGTGAATATTTCAGAGAATACCGTATGGCTTAGTCACAAACCGCCAGATACACAAGTTATTAGCCAATACTTCAATGCTCCAGTTAATGGGTATTTAAGCTATTAGGGCTACCTTAGTTTTCATTTAATCGTAACTGCGAATAAATGATGTGTGTAATTGCTGCGCACTGAGTTTCCAGTTGACAGACAGAACTGCGGCTGCACTCATTATTTTTCCATTAATCAGCAGCTCCTGTCCCCTGTAACCCCCCGCCCCCCCCAGGGCTGAAGTACCCCCCAGGGCTGAAGCACTCATTATTCTCCGAACATGCTCCTGAAAGTTGGACCTCTTTAATCTTTCCATCAGACAGACTATATTTGACACAAATACTTTGGCTGTCTGGGAAGCGTTCTGGTGATGTTCTTTAGCGAAGGTCAGGCTTACCGGGGTACTAACTTACTTTGTAAAAAGAAATCTGCAGTAGGGGCTCATTGACTAGATAAGCACAGGTCCAGGGATGATGGCCTCTGGTCAGCCCCTCGGCACTCAAATGGCACCCCAAAAACTGGCATCTGAGAGCCCAGTCCAGAACTCAGTTTTTTTTAACTTTTTAAAAATCTAATTCTAACGTGGTTGTTCTGTTCTTGAGGCGACCCAGTGGTTTGCATCTTACAGTGAACCCTCTGAGGTTATGCTGGTGTAGTCTTCTCTGGATGCTAGTCTTTGGCACTTGAAAACCTACATCCTGGAGAGTGATCTTTTCGACAGTTGAAAAAGGTGTTTTTCTTCACAACTGAAAGCATTATTCAGTCATCCACTACGGAGGTCTTCTGTGGTTTACCAGGTTGTTTGCTGCTGCTGAGCTCACCAGTGCATTCTTGCTTCCCGACGATCTATCCCTCTGATTGATTTATAATGATTTTTCAGGCTCATGATGGCCTGCTTTACTGGCATTGACACTTCTTTGGTCCTCACGCTGACAGATAACAGCAACAGACTCCAAATGCAAATGCCCAGAATCAACTCTAGAACTTTTTTTTTTCTTTTTTGCTTTCTTGTGCATAAACTAATTATGCAAAGACTTACAGCTGGCCAAGAAACTACAGAGCAGCCAATTGTCCAATTAATCTTGCTTCCCTAAAATGGGGGGGGGGGGGGGGCTATTTATAAACAGGGGTGCAATTCCTACTTGGATCACCGGATTTGGATGTAAATACCTTCAAATTAAAACTGACAGTCTGCACTTTAATCTTGTACTGATTGTTTTATTTCAAATTCAATGTGCAGGAATACAGAGCCAAAACAACAAAAACTGTGTCACTGTCAGAATACTTTTGCATTTAATAATAAATAGGTTATTATTAATAATAATAATAATAATAATAATAATAATAATAGTAATAATAATAATAAACAACGCTGATACTCACTTGCGAGCAAACATTATGATTTTATTTCTAACTGTAAAGTGGCTTATAATATAACTGTTAATCTACGCGGGTACAGAATCGGCCATTTCTTTATAACTTGTATGGTTTTCACAAATCCGTTTAGCCTGTTTCCTGCGTCTAATTTGCTGGGAATGGGATCAGAAGTTTGATATGATCTGGTGTGCTGCCTGACTGCTGTGGTGGTAGTGTCACTCCGTAGGCATTATGTACAGTACAGCCTAATCCGGGCCATAGCAACACGTATAAGTAGACACATATAACGAAACTGTATTTCTAAAATAAATATATTTAATTTCATTATTTGGCATTATGACGCTAGACACTTTTTTATTGTAAAGGCAGAAATGTAGACTAGCCGTTCTTTTTCTGCAAGATTTATATACTGTCCTTGGACAATTTAAGGGAGATTAGAGGTACTGTTCGGAGAAGGAAGCTGAAATGTGAAGTGAGGGAATTGTATCACGAACGTTCCCAGGAAGACGGTTGACGACTCGCCTGCCAGTAGTCTCCCCGATTTCTACATGAGAAACGGTCACCTTGTGATGATGTGTGCAGTGTGCAGTGTGTGTGTGTGTGTACACACCCCGCCTCTTCCCAGCTGATGCTAGCGCTGTGTCAGTTTCTATTCTGAGAGGAAGAGAGTTGAGGAAGGGGGAAAGAAGACAAGAGGGTCCGCGGGGCAGTCGGTAAACCCATGGGTGGTTGTGTGGGCAGTCATCATGATTCTTCGGGCAGTTTAAACGAAAATTCAGACGGAACCGGAGGTAGGAAACGGCACACGCACACGCGGGATCACATTTAGTTGTTAGGATAGGTTTGTGGTCAAGACAGTTTCTTTTTGTACCCGCCTTGCCGCCTCTAGTCTTCTTCGGTCGTGGTTTTTCCGTTATTGCTTGATCGCTTGCAACATTGCTTTCAGATTACGGTAGCCTGTTACGACCGGGCCTGGTGCTCCGGTAACGGACAGAGTTTCTCTTCCTCGCTGGGTTCCTGCGATGGTCATGCGGGAAGATGCACGGTGGGCTCCCGTTTTCTTTTGTCTTTATCGAACAAGTCGTTTTCCTGTTTCCTCCTGTACGATGAAACAGTTAGCCTGCATGCTGAATGTGGGTTACTGTGTTGGATTCGCGGTGCACGGTGACGTCGTGCAGAAGTGGAGCGTGTACGGTGGCATAGTTTTATTGATAAGGAAATCGATCGCTTTCAGTATAGATCATGCAGTGACAAAAACAAAACGCTTCGGCAGCGGTAGTTTCTCGTAGTGTTGTGCGATTAAAGCCGGGGGGGGGGGTGTGCTTTGTTATACATAAGCGATATTAAATAAACAGCTGACACATGAAACGTTTGCCAGCGCGAATTATTGATGATAGATGCAGTGAGGAGCGATGTTTGCCTTCGCTGAAATCAGGAAGTGGTGTCGCTGCTGCAGCGCAGTTACAGCTCCCCAAACTTCAGCGTAAACAAGAGCGGAGCTGGAAACACAACCCTGCAACACCAGCTATTTTTGCAGTATGTTTGCTACGAGCTGCAGACGATGCTCTTGGCAGAACACGTTCATCTCCCAGCTGCAGATGTCAAAACGGGTCTCAGTTTTATGGTGGGTCTAATTAAAACATACGGGCGTCACATTGGAGATATTTAACAGAGGCTATATTAGGTGATATACGCTGCTGCATTTAACATAAAATCCAGTTATTGTTTTATATTTTTAGTGTGGCAGTGCAGGATAAGTGCCTTGTTGAAGTGTACAGCTGCAATGCCCCATCTGGGAATGGAACCTGCAAACTCTGTGTTCAAGGAACAGTTCCCTAACCGTTATACGACACTGCCTGCCTCTTAGGTGTAAAAGTGCTTTGTGGAGGTTTTATTGTTCTCTTGGTGTTTTGGTCACGTGTCGTTCCTGCTGCAGTCGATATGTGCGTGTGTGAAGTTCTCCGTTGTGTCCTGGGTTACACACAGCTGCAATATGGGCTGTTTATTGTGCTTCTACTGAACAGAGAGGTTGAGCTGCTGCCGCCAAACTCCCCCTGTGGTGACATTAAAAATAATGGATGTTTTTAATGGAAAGCGGTAGATTGGTAGATTTTGATGTAACGACTTCAACAACACAAAACACAAGAGCCTTTTACCTGTTTATTGTGAAAAGGGATACTGAAAACCTGCATTACTTGGTTGGTCTGTTTGAGCATGGTATTGTGCAGTGCGTGTGTGTGCGTGTGTGTGAATGTGTATGTGTGTGTGAATGTCAGTGTCAGTGTCAGTATCTCAGTCTCAGTTTTGGAGCTACCAAGTGTAAACACCAAAAGGCATCTCTGTGTTCACTGCTTAGGTCATGTTTCACAGTCATGGCCGTTAGAGGTCCTGTTCAGTGCCTAAGATCCTCTTCTGTGACCTTTCCTCTCACACACGTCCCCACAATTCACAGAGAGGGAGTCTCTACTGACACACGTCCCCACAATTTACAGAGAGGGAGTCTTTACTGACACACATCCCCACAATTCACAGAGAGGGAGTCTTTACTGACACACATCCCCACAATTCACAGAGAGGGAGTCTTTACTGACACACATCCCCACAATTCACAGAGAGGGAATCTTTCCTCAAACACATCCCCAGTATTCACTAAGAGGAAATGAAACAAATCCACTCTTTCAGCCCTTCTCTGATGGCTGAACTGTTCCTTGCCATGCTTTGTGTTCTTACAGATGCACAGGAAGTCAGTTGCAGAACAGGAAGTCTCGTCTGGTACCAGCTACAGCAAACACGATTTGGGCTGACCACGCGCTGCATAGTTTGCATAATGTTTTTGGACAGGTCCATTTTTGGGAGTACAGTTGGGACGGCAACAGACAGCAGACCTCTGTACTTCCAAAGTGTGTTAGTGCTGTCTTGGCAACGCTTTAGAGTTAGGGTGCATAAGACACAGCATCAGTCTGCCAATAAGGGAAATGCACCATAACATTCATATATTTTAAGCTCATCTTTTATAAACTTTGGTTGCAGCTTGTGTGAATATTTTGTCCAGCGAGCAGCAGATTGAGCTGTGTGTGTAGCAGGGATCTTCTGCCTCGTCTCGGTCCTTGTCTGAATGTCAGGGCTCTTTATCGATCGGCGCAGGTCTGCACGGAAGCGCAGGTAATTGCCCTCGCTACAGTCACACAGCGGGGTGTGGCTCAGCTCAGCGTCTGCTGAAGATCCTCCTCATCCTCCTCTTCCTCACCACACCTTAGCCCTCGCCCAGTTCCGCTCCACACTGAGAGACGTCCTGCACTGGTCCGGCCTCTGCACAGAGCAGCTGGGTGGAGTGGAATTTTAGGGACTCGTTTTGAGGTTCTAACCTACAGCTTTACATCATCAATCACACATTTCTTCTTTGAGGAGGGCTCAGCTCGTATCACTCAGCTCTCAGTGCTAATTTGATGTCTTCTGAGTCCCAAATCAAAGGTAAAATGCGGTAAAATAATAAATTGTGTGAGTTAATTATTTACAGCAGCATAGTCTGGGTTTGATTGAGTAGAAGACTGTGTATTTGGCATGGAATGACTCACCCCCCCCCCCCCCCCCCTCCCGCCCCTCCAAAAACAAAATACACTGGAAATTCTTGAAATAACTTGGCCAGCAGAAGTCATGGTGTTTCTTTTGAAATTCATAAACGTAGGAAATGGCTAAAGTTTCCCCAGGGATACAGAACAGAACCTGCCCCCCCCCCCCCACCGCTGATTACAGCCTGATCACTGCTGTAAGACACGGGCCCTGGCAGAGCATCGCCACTCAGCAGGCTGAAAAGCCAGAGGGATCCTACGCTTCTTCACTCTGAATCTTTCCAGCTCCCTCCTTTTGTACTTTGTCACTTTGCAAGGCCACGACTTTCCTCCTCTTTGTGTTTGTTCTACTTCACTGTGGACGTTCAGGAGTGGGACGCTTTGAGAGCGAACAAACTGAGACGACGTGGTGTCACTCCTGCGGTACTTTCCCAGCAGCCAGGCTCTCTGCCTGCGAGATTCGCTTCGGCTCAAACTGTGTGGAGATAAGCAGAGAGGTTTTCATTCTGTGTGGTTAGAAGCCCAAATGTAATACCGTTGCAAGGCATGCTGGGAGTGCAGAATGATGTTTAAATGTGCGTATCCTTGCCCTTCCCAGGAGGCGCTGGATGAGGGAAAGGAAGTTGAAATATTTGCAGCTCTCGCTGTGATTTATTTCACGCTGAGGACTTTCTCCCATTTTCATCTCCTCCGCTTTATCCCTGGATTCAGTTTGTTTGAGAAAATCTGGTTTTAAAGGTCCCAACTGAAGCAGGCCAGTATTCCGGGGGTGCAGTGTCAACATCCTTAAAACTGCCGTGATTTGGTTGGGACTTTGCGTGGATAGACAGAGTTGGCGTACTTCTGTAGAAAGTAGTTTTCAATTAAACCAATGCACAACAGGACCTGTGGATGTTCGTGAGTAAGCGTGGCGCTATATATGTACTGTGTAGAGACATTGCTTTTGAGTTTTTCAAATAAAATTTTTTGGAAGTGTTGAGTGCAACAAAGCTTTGTAGTATCAGGGGGAGCTGCAATGTATATCCAGAAAACTTGCAGAATCTCAGCAAAACTATCTGGATGGTTAGATGGCACGCCAGGTTGGTGGAAGTATAGCTTTATTTTATTTTTGGGTGATCAGGCCCTTTAAGAGTCTCTCAGGACTCCCCTGTCATGACGGGTCAGTGATTGGTGATATTTCAGCACTGAGCACAGCAGGGGTGTTAATCTCCCTGTGGGGTGACTGTCTCAGCTGTGATTGACAGGACTCTCCCGAATACCTGCGTTCCTCTGGTCACCTGAGTGCATGATACCTGCCTTTGCTCAGTGTGAGATGCTGTGGGCTAATTTGCATGTTCAGGGACCTGTGTGTGTGTGTGTGTGTGTGTTGTAGCAGTGTGTGTGTGTGTTTATGTGCGTGCGTGTTGTGAAGTTGTGTGCATGTGTGTGTTATAACTGTGTGTATGTGTGTGCGTGCCTGTGTGTAGAAGGTTCTCAGGTGTCAGCCTGACCTACAGCAGGTCTGTGGTGCGCCCCTGACCTACAGCAGGTCTGTGGTGCGCCCCTGAGCTGCAGCAGGTCTGTGGTGCGCCCCTGAGCTGCAGCAGGTCTGTGGTGCGCCCCTGAGCTGCAGCAGGTCTGTGGTGCGCCCCTGAGCTGCAGCAGGTCTGTGGTGCGCCCCTGACCTACAGCAGGTCTGTGGTGCGCCCCTGAGCTGCAGCAGGTCTGTGGTGCGCCCCTGAGCTGCAGCAGGTCTGTGGTGCGCCCCTGAGCTGCAGCATGTCTGTGGTGCGCCCCTGAGCTGCAGCAGGTCTGTGGTGCGCCCCTGAGCTGCAGCAGGTCTGTGGTGCGCCCCTGAGCTGCAGCAGCAGGGGTCCGGTTTCCTGTTGGCTTCGTCGCTGTGAGGAAGTGTGGGGGGGGGGGGGGGGGGTCAACGCAACCCTTTAAACCACAGACAGACTTTCAGTAATACACTCTGTTTGTGTATGTGTGTGTGTGTGTGTGTGTGTGTGTGTGTGTGCGCGTGCGTGCGCGTGCGTGCGCGTGCGTGCGTGTGTGTGTGTGGCCAGTTAAGCAGCTCCTTCTCCTTCAGCTTTAAATATTCATAGGAGGGAAAATCTAGTGCCTCAGCATTATGAACATATTTACAGTTTTATTTGAAATGTTGAAAGCATCCCACAGGGGCCTACTGGACGTCTGCAGCTGTCTTAGGTGAGCTGCCAGGCAGGTTTGCTGTGGATAGATGTTAAAGTGGACAGTCTCAGGTTAGCCGAACTGGGCAATGCTGTTGTATGTTCAGCACACAGAACGTTAGCGTGAAGTCAAGGCTGTTTGCTGGGCCCACTAAATAAAACGTGTTCGAAGGACAGTTCTTATTGATTTTTCTTTTCAGCCCTAAGATAAATAATGCAGTGATGTGGCCTTTTACTGAAACCAGGATGGTTTGAAAACAGCCTAGGTCTTAGGCCTGATCATATATCCCTGTGTGTGTGTGTGTGTGTGTGTGTGTGTACGTGCGTGCATGTGTGTGTGCAGTGCAGTTTGTGCTCTCTAAACTCCAGCTGTTTGTCTCTCATCACAACACAGGGCTGTGACTCTCTGAAACAGTGAAATGAGTGTGAAACTGTGTGAAATGAGTGTGACACTGCAGGGTTTGAGGACAGAGAAATGACGTAGTATCAGTCCCCACTGCCAATTACACTGCAGTAATTATCCAGGTTTCTGGGCACAGGAGAGGTCATTCAGTACACATACACATGCATGCACACGCACACACACACACACACACACATGCATGCATGCACACACTCACACACACACATACACACTCACACACACACACCCAGACACACACACACACACACACACACACACACTCTATACACGCACACACAGTACAGTTACAGTCACTTGCTTTTCGGGGAGAGACTGGCTCTTTAAATTGTGCATCCAGATGGTGGTCATTTGGGTTCTTGTGAAACAGAAATCCACACATTTTAACCTTCCAAAGACGTGGCACCATTTCAGCCTGCCCCCGAGTTCTAAACTACTTACTGGCTGTCACTCCAGCATAGGTGCTGTGGGCCAGAAGTGTGCGGTCCAAGAGACTACATTTCCCACAAACCCCTGACGACCGTTTTGGCCTATTGCAGCTGATCTTAAAGTGTTAGACACTGGTGATGTACTAGTGGTAGTGTGGGGGGGAATGAGAAGGCTAAGCCCTTATGGCTGATTGATAACCTGTGTTTCTGTGAGGCTTAGCGCAGATGAATGGCGATGCAGATCCAGAGTGTGAATGCTGGGAGATGGCTGCAGATGAATGGACCTTTGATTTTCCACTTTATTACTCTTGTATAAGTGTGTAGAGCCCATCCATCTTCTGACACATTTAATGTAGCCTATTACAGTTTAACATGGGCTGAATCACAGCTGCCTCGGGCGTTCATAAGCGCATGGACTTCCTGCATGCCACTCAGAAATGTGTGTTAGCTGGTGTGTGTGTGTGCGTGTATAGAGTGTGTGTGTGTGTGTGTGTGTGTGTGTGTGTGTGTGTGTGTGTGTGTGTGTGTGTGTGTGTGCGTGCGTGCGTGTGAGTGTGTGTGTGTGTGCGTGCGTGTATAGAGTGTGTCTGTGTGTCTGTGTGTGTGTCTGTGTGTGTGTGCGTGTATAGAGTGTGTGTGTGTGTGTGTCTGTGTGTGCGTGTGTGTGTGTGCGTGTATAGAGTGTGTGTGTGTGTGTGTCTGTGTGTGTGCGTGCGTGTGTGTGTGTGTGTGTGCGTGTATAGAGTGTGTGTGTGTCTGTGTGTGTGTGCGTGTGTCTGTGTGTCTGTGTGTGTGTGCGTGTATAGAGTGTGTGTGTGTGTGTGTCTGTGTGTGTGCGTGTGCGTGTGTCTGTGTGTGTGTGTGTGCGTGTATAGAGTGTGTGTGTGTGTGTGTGTCTGTGTGTGTGTGCGTGCCTGTGTTGGTGCTGTTGGAGGAAAGATAGATTGGCCTGCCCAGCTCATTGTCCTCAAACCTGGGCACATACGCACTGAAACGCGTTCTCTCCGGAAGACTTACACTTTTTGGGATGGTCTCCATCGTAAAACTGGCTATCAGTCCAAAGACATTACAGTTCCGAACGTTGTTCTACTGCAGCTAGCATTCGTTTCGATTGGCCGTGTGTGGATGCAGCTGAACTTTGTTCGTCTTAACAGTAACGACAAGACAGGACTCCCGTCTCTATGAACAGTGTGTCTCTATTCTGATTAGGGCCAATCGCAGAGCTGATGATGATTCAGTCACATGACTGAGTGAAAACAGGACACGCTGCTAACTAGTTCAGCACTTTTACTGACACGCATCTCCAGTCACTTCCTGTCCAGAGCTCTCGCTGAATCAGTTATTCGTCAGTGTCCTCGTGGTTGCGTGGGCCCAATTTGTTTATCGCACAGGTTTCTGTCTTACATCACTTCCTGTGCCATCTGACCCTGTTGATATAGAGTCCTCCGGCCTTTTCCTGTTCTCCTGCTGGGATGGTTCAGGAGCCACTGTCTGTAGTACCATGTGTGTTTGGGTTTTTTTTTGTGGATTTGGAGATGGAAAGACTCATCCCTGGTGGGCGGCCAGAATAGTCTCAGAATCACATCTCAACATTTTCCCCAAACTGCTGTCTTTGACAAGTGACCTGGGGAAGGAATTTGGTGGAACACCACCAGAGATTCACTACATTTCCTACAGTCTGTAGTCATTTAATGTAACCTGGGGAAGGAGTTTGATGGGGCATCACCAGAGATTCAGTTATACATGTTTAATAAATTATGCATGTCACATAAGAACATTGAGGCACATATCAACTGAACAGCCTTGAGCTGTGTGCTGCATGGAGACCTGAATTTTAAAGGGTTTGTGGGGACCTGGTGTATGGTGTAGCTGTAGGCTAACAGACATGAATCAGCTAAACTAGCAAGTTGTGTAACTATGTGTGTGGGTGTGTGCGTCTGTGTGTGTGTGTGTGTGCTCAGGTATGTATGTGGGTGTGTGTGTCCGTGTGTGTGTGTGTGGGTGTTCAGGTATGTGTGTGGGTGTGTCCGTGTGTGTGTGTGTGTTCAGGTATGTGTGTGTGTGTGTGTGTGTGTGTTCAGGTATGTGTGTGGGTGTGTGTGTCCAGGTATGTGTGTGTGTGTGTGTGTGTGTGTGTGTGTTCAGGTATGTGTGTGGGTGTGTGTCCAGGTATGTGTGTGTGAGTGTGTGTGTGTGTTGTGGCAGTGCTGAATGTGACAGACAGTGAAGCTCACTGACAGCGTGGGAAGAATCAGCTCAGCCTGACGGCGGTTTCACACAATCTGACTTGTGGGGACGGTGTGACCCAGCGCTCCTGTCCCTCAGTCACGCCCGTCTGGCCGCCAGATGCTGATTGAATTAAAGAGACGGTGTGAGGTTCGAGGGTTCTGCTGGAGCGTGATCCGGGCTCTGTGGTGGTGTACGGGACCCGGGAGGGCCTGGGCCAGGCTGGCGGCTCTGCAGGTTTGGAACTCGCCTGGAAAAGATGCAGATTTTCCTCGCGAACGTCCCCTGCGCATCAGCGCATGCAGATGTGCCCCAGACAGGAAAGCAAAACCTCGGAGAGAGGTAACTGCTGACACACGCAACGCGTGGAAATACACGTTTAATTTGCATTCGGTAAAAAAAAAACTCGAGGTACTCTGTGGGTTTAATTTCCTGATGAAGCCACCCAAGGGGTCCTATTAGGAGTAGCACTGTTCTCACTCTAACCCCTGGTGCATATGACAGGAAAGTGTGTGTGCGTATGTGTGTGCGTGTGTATGTGTGTGCGTGTGTGCGTGTGTGTGTGTCTATATCTGTGTGTGTGTGTATGTGTATGCGTGTGTGTGTGCGTGTGTGTCTATATCTGTGTGTGTGCGTGTGTGTGTACATGTGTACATGTAGTATACACTACATGGTCAAAAGTATGTCTACATCTGACATTCAACATCTCATCCAAAATTATGGGCATTAATATGGCGTTGGTCCACCCTTTGCTGCTATAACAACCTCCAACTTTCTGGGAAGTCTTTATACTAGATGTTGGAGCATTGCTGCAGGGATTTACTATCATTCAGCCAGAAGAGCATTAGTGAGGTTGGGCACTGATTAGGCCTGGCTTGCAGTTGGCTTTCCAATTGATCCCAGAGGTGTTGGATGGGGTTGAGGTCAGGGCTCTGTGCAGGCCAGTCAAGTTCTTCCACACCGATCTGGACAAAACCATTTATATATGGACCTCACTGTGTGCCTGAGCGCATTGTCACGCTGAAACAGGAACAGGTCTTCCCGTATATAATGTATGTGTGTGTGTCTGTTTGTGTGTGTGTAGTATATGTGTGTGTGTGTGTGTGTGTGTGTGTGTGTGGCTCTCTCTCTCAGGAGATGTGGCCTGCCCCTGTGGTAGTGCTGAATTCCCAATCCGGAATGTGCTTCCGGTGGGAGTGGCCCCGGAGCGCTGGGGTTTGTCTGGAGAAGCAGGGGTGTGTGGCGAAGGCTGGCAGACACAGCGAGAGGCTATTGCTCCAGTCTCGTCTCTAATGGCAGCTGCGTGTAGCGCTGTTACACCTCTCCTCTCAGAGACAGACAGTGGGGTATAATGGGCAAGGAACTGGGCTGTAGCCTTGAGAAAGAAATGTCATGTAGCGTGATTAGGCTAGGAGGAGCTACATGGCGGTAATGTAGCGTGATTAGGCTAGGAGGTGCTAAATGGCGGTAATGTAGTGTGATTACACTGGGAGGTGCTAAATGGCGGTAATGTAGTGTGATTACACTGGGAGGTGCTGCTGTCCGTGCAGGCAGGGCCACGATGGCGGGTTAGCTGTTAGCTACCTCATGCGGGCTGGTATCGGGGAGCTGGGTTTGTTTCTCCAGCTCATTATAATTGCATTTGTAATGAAACTGATATCCTGTATCGAAATCCATCTCCATCCACCCACTCAGACACATTACTGCACATCCCTGTGCACCGGTCACAGTGACAGTGTTCTGGTGTGCGTGTGTGTGTGTGTGTGTGTGTATGTGTGTGTGTTTCTGTAGCGATGATCTGTAGGGTATCAGTGTTGGGTGAGGGAAGGGAAAAGGAGACTCATGCTGGCTCACACGCACGCACACACACACACACACACGCTCACGCCAGTACCATCCCTCTCACACTGCACTACAGAAAGCCTTGCTTTTCTCACAGGAAACAGGAAGTATTTGCCATGTCCTGTAACTCAGCTACTCCCTGTAAGATTCCCTGATTAACTGTGCTGATGCTAACAGAGCCCAGTTATGTGGGTTATGAGTGTGTTTTAATGGCTGTGCCCCCCCTGCCCCCCCCCCCCCCCCCCCCCCCACCCCGTTGCAGTGGCTCTGGGGCGGAACCAGCCCCTGAAGCGGGACAAGCCCAAATGGAAGAGCGACTACCCCATGACGGACGGGCAGCTGCGGAGCAAGCGCGATGAATTCTGGGACACGGCGCCGGCCTTCGAGGGCCGCAAGGAGATCTGGGACGCGCTCAAGGCCGCCGCCCACGCCTTCGAGAGCGGCGACCACGAGCTGGCGCAGGCCATCATCGACGGGGCGAGCATCACGCTGCCGCACGGTACTGCCGCCGCCGGAGTCCGCCGGGGTCCGCCGGGGTCCGCTACACCTGTCTGTACCTGTCTGCAGCTGCCTACACCTGTCTGTACCTGTCTGCGCCTGCCTGTACCTGTCTGCGCCTGTCTGTACCTGTCTGTACCTGTCTGCGCCTGCCTACACCTGCTACACCTGTGTGCACCTGCTACACCTGTCTATACCTGCTCCACCTGTCTGCATCTGTCTATATCTGCTCCACTGAGATTGGGGAAAGCAGTCTTTGCCCCCTTAGCATGGGAGCAGGTACCTTCAGGTGAAGGGGCTAAGGGGCTAAGGGGCTCTGTACCTGTCTATACCTGCTACACCTGCTACACCTGTCTGTACCTGTGTGCACCTGCTACACCTGTCTATACCTGCTACACCTTTCTGCGCCTGCCTATACCTGTCTGTACCTGTCTATACCTGCTACACCTTTCTGCGCCTGCTACACCTGTGTATACCTGTCTATACCTGCTCCACCTTTCTGCGCCTGCCTATACCTGTCTGTACCTGTCTATACCTGCTACACCTTTCTGCGCCTGCTACACCTATCTATACCTGCTCCACCTGTCTGCATCTGTCTATATCTGCTCCACTGAGATTGGGGAAAGCAGTCTTTGCCCCCTTAGCATGGGAGCAGGTACCTTCAGGTGAAGGGGCTAAGGGGCTAAGGGGCTCTTCTGGGGTGGAGTTAGGTGTGCTGGGAGATTTTGATTCCCCTGCCTGAGGCTTACCTGATATGCTAATGCATAAATCCAGACTGTGTGACTGGAAAGCATAAGTTAGTATTGCCCCTAAGTTCCCAGAATCCCTCAGTCAGGCCCTAATGTAGTCATGCAGGTTGGCGATGCTGAAAGATATTCTATCCCATTCCCCGAGCGGTTTCTCTAATATTTGCATTGCAAGAGGAAAACGTGTATTTTCCGAGGTTGTATGTCACTGGAGCGGAGCTGACTGAGTTTTGGGATTTTTGGCTGTGTTACGGCGTCGTTGTTTATATCGCCGGGGCCTTCTGTAGTTCAGAAACTTTACTCTGGAGCACGTGACGGCTTCGTGTGCTGTAAATTTTATTCTGAATTCTGAGTGTTTTATTGCTTCACGCTGAAGGGTTTGAAGCGGATTGAAGTGCTGAAGCAGGAGATATAAGTTATGAATATTAATGCCTCTCAGCCCTGGCGAAGGCATTTGTTATTCCTGAACAAGCTCTGTTTTTAAAGGAGACAGTGCTGCAGATGAGGTCACATTTTAACAGCTTTCCTCCCCTGTCTTCCTTTACTGCACTAAATTGTAATTGTGGGCGTGTCCCGTTGCAGTGACTTCCTGTCTGTCTGGAAGGACTCCTCAAAGCACCACACCCACAGATAAACTCACACATCCCCCCACCTCAGACCCCACAGATAAACACATATACCCCCCCCCCCCACCGCAGAACCCCACAGATAAACACATACCCCCCCCCCCCCCACCTCAGACCCCACAGAACAAACGTGGAGCAGGTGTCAGTCTGGCCCTCATTTTCTTGTGCAGACTTCAGTCGATCTTTTTTCTTTTTTCTTTTTCCTTTTGTTGTTGTTGTTTTATTGTTCTTGGTCTAGTTCCACTGCTCTGGGTTTGTCCAGGTCAGACGAGGTGAGCCACGCCCGAATTGTGCAATCGCTCCTCACATCGTGCTAAGCGCACATCGTGCTAAACGTGTAGCCGAGCGGTGCTGCAGGTTGGGTCCCCGTGGCAACAGCTTCGCGAGCGAGCTCCCAGAATGCTCTCTGTCTGCCGCCACGCTGCTGAGTGCTGCGGGAAGCCCACTGCGACTTCCTGTCCTGGTCTGCAGTTCCACAGGATGTGCACCGAGCCACAGGATGTGCACCGAGCCACAGGATGTGCACTGAGCCGTTTTTCAGGTTGAATTTGCGATCCAGCCCTTCCCCCACTGTCGGCCCGATCCACCACCTGGACCTGGTTATCGCACCCCTGCCATGGTTACTGTTGCTAACAATATATTTGTTAGCAACAGTAGCCCACATTTCCATTTACACTGTGTCTCCTGAATCCAGATGTCTGTGTGAAAGTGTGTGTGTGAGTGTATGTGTGTGTGTGGTTCTCGTGCCAATATTGTCTAAATGCTGTCACCCTAAACCCTAAGGATCAGGGCAGTGTTCGGTTCATGAAGCCTGTTGGCTGCCCATCTACCCCCGTTTATTTCCATAGATGTGGGTGGTCACTCAGTATCCTTCAGGTTCTCCCACTCTCTCTCACTTTCTCTCTCTCTCTCTCTCCCCATCTCTTTTTCTCTCTCCTCTCTCATATCCCCTCTCTCTCTCTTTCTCTCTCCTCTCTCTCTCTCTCAGGGGTAAAGGGCTTTTCTGTGCATGCAGTATATTGGATGCACGGTCGGTGATGTGCTGGGCATGTTGGTGCTTTAGAGAGCCCTGTGGTTTTGCTGCTGTAGGAAGCTGTCAGGCGTGGTTCATGGCTCTGTGTGCAGACAGTAATGCCTGAATGCAGTTGGAAGCTGTCAGGCGTGGTTCATGGCTCTGTGTGCAGACAGTAATGCCTGAATGCAGTTGGAAGCTGTCAGGCGTGGTTTATCGCTCTGTGTGCAGACAGTAATGCCTGAATGCTGTAGGAAGCTGTCAGGTGTGGTTCATCTCTCTGTGTGCAGACAGTAATGCCTGTGCAGGGTGAGCAGGTGTGAGGAGCTCTGAGAGGTGTGACATGCTTCTTCTCTTTTTTTCTCACCTCTCCTTATTTCCACTGGTGCATTGTGGGCCACTTGCCTGTCAGCTAGCAGGTCTGATCGATAGGAGGGCATTCAGTGGAACCCTGGCATACAGGAGACTGCAAGTCCGGCTCTGATCGACCCAGCAGTCAGCCCCTGGCCAGGCAGGGCACGGGCAATAGATAAAGCATCTCCTCTGTGCCTTTTAGCCCACTTAAAGGCTGGAGTCTACCCTTCCCATGAGCCCTCAGTGAGCCATCACTCTCCTGTGACATCACAGTAGAGAGCAAGAGAGAGCAGAGGGCAGCATCGCAGTGATTGGCTAAAGAATTACTGAGAGTTATAGTAGTGTTGTGTGTCTGTGCGGGTGTGTGTGTGTGTGTGTGTGAGAGGGCGAGAGAGAGAGAGAGTGCTTTGTATGTTTATGTGAGTCTCTTGCTGCTTTAAAAGCAACATAAAACATTAAGCATTAAGCCATGCATTTGGACAAATACTATATACGTAAACAGGAATAAACAGGAATTGTATGATTTGAAGACTGAGAAATTGAAATGTTTCCTTTGTGTCTCTATCAGCTGTTTGCCTGCATACCAACATCCAGCTGATGTTAGAGACATCACACACCTCACAGCATGTGTTACAGACGCTAATAAACGCAGAGCAGTTATAGCATTCCAATACAGCGCGTGAGAGTGTGTGTGTGTGCGCGCGCACGCGTGTATGTGTGTGTGTACAGGTGTGTGTTTATGAGAGTGCCTGTGTTCAAGTAAACTGTAATTGCTATATAATGTAATAAATAAAGTACCTGACAGACCACACAGTTCACAGCTGTCCCCTGACCCTCCTGCTCTCAGTGTACCTGTTCATTACCTGCCGTCTCAGGCCAGCTGAGACCAGCACCGTGCTCGAGCCTGTAACTGTGTGCAATAAGAGAGATGTCAGGCCCTTCCCATGATTCCCTGTTCCTCTCGGTATGAACGGTGGATTTATAGGTGGTTGGAAATCATCTGTTGAATCTAATTATTCACGTGGGACCCAGAGAAATGCCGTACTCTGAACGTTCCGAAATGTCAGAGATGGGCGGGAAAGTACCGCGAACAGTAATAGCGGTATCCTCTCTGCTCTGATTGGGCGACGCCCCTGCGCAGCGTGAAAGTGAAAAGGGGAACTGTGGGTAATGATGCAGGCTCAGGCTCACGCGCGGGAGCCTTCGCAGTTAGTCCTCATGGGATGCTTTTTACAGGAAGAGAGAAACGTCTTCAGAACTCTGCGTGTAGACATTAGGGAGTGGTGCCATCTAGTGGCCAGTTGTGTTGTTGTTTTTTCTCCCTTTATGACGGTCAAAGGTTTCCAGCAACAGTCAGAATTTTTACAGAGAGATGAAGAGTGCCAAGAGAGTAGGAATTTAGGTACGGCTGTCAAAACACCAGGTGCTCCTTCTTATATGAGCTGTGGTCTCTACAAGGCCCCGCCCCACCATAATATTAGGACAGGCACTCAGATTTAAGCGGTTACTTTTTAAATCTGAGACAGTTGAGCGAAGGGTCAGTGCTGTGAGCATGGAGATGGATGTCTGATCCCACGCTGGGGAGCTGGCTGCTGTTTTGTGGTGCAAATTCTTTATTTTATTTCAATTTTTGTGAGAAGCGTATTTTTGTTGAAAAGCGTAGTCATGGGAAAGATTTTTGGGGAATCGGAGCCCTCTCTGTTAATCGCTGTGATGTGAGACTGCGTCTGGCCCGAAGCTTCCAGCTCATTCCGTCTCCCAGCGGCGACCCAGAGGGGCCTGCGCTCCCATCAGGACGAAGGCCCCTGACCTTTGACCCTGTGTGTGACCTGTCCAGAACACAGTACATTACAGAATATTAGATTACAGTAAAATACAGCTCCCTGGACCTCTGTACCAGGCTGCTGTTTCTCAGTAAGCTGCAGTGAGCTCATATGTTATTTGAGAATATAAGACTATATTTGCAATTCATAAACTTGTAACAAAGTTAGAATAAACAGTATTGCGCAGCTCTAATTTAAACCGATCCTTTTCAAAGGTCTATGTGGTGTTTGATGATGACGACGATTGTTTTCGATGACGCGGTGTGAAGATGATGATGATGTGGGCCGCACTCTGACCTCTGACGGCCCCGCCCCCTTCCCCAGGTGCCCTGACGGAGTGCTACGACGAGCTGGGCAACAGGTATCAGGTGCCCATCTACTGCCTGGCCCCGCCCGTCAACACGATCGAGGAGAAGAGTGAGCTGAGCGAGCTGGACGCGCGGGACGTCCCGGAGCCCCCCCCGCCGGACTCGGGCCAGGAGTGCCTGCTCCGCCTGCGCCTCTCCAGCGGGCGCGACCTGCGGCTGCCCGTGCGCTCCACCGACTCCGTGCTGCACATGAAGCTCCGCCTCCAGGCCCAGGAGGGCGTGGCCGCCGCCGCCCAGCGCTGGTTCTTCTCCGGGCGGCCGCTCACCGACCGGATGAGCCTGGAGGAGCTGCACATCTCCTGGGACTACGTGGTGCAGGTGATCGTCAGCCAGCCCCCGCCCCCGCCCCCGCCCCCGCAGAACCCCACGCCCGTGGAGAACTAGCGCCCCCTACAGGCTGGGGCGGGGCAAGACTGCGGGACCCCGGGGCTCAGGGTTTTGACTTTATTACTGATACTCCTGTTTTCAGCCTTTTTTGGAATTTTGCTTCGTTTTATTTTTTTGAACCTTTCTTCTCCTCCTCACTCACACCCCTCCTTTCTCTTTGTTCTAAACCGTGGGTGCATACGTGCCCCCCTCAGGACACCAGAAATCAGGAGGGGGTGTGGGCGTGGGGGGAGGGGTATGCTTGGAGGGGGCCCACACCTGTTTTTTTACCTGCTTTCAGGAAGCCCATCTTTGTGTTTTATTTGTTGCTGTTGTGTTTTTGAGGAGAAGTGAACAACCAAAAAAGTCTTTAAAAAGTTAACAGTAAAAGAGAGCGGGGATAAGTGGGCATCATGTGACTATTAAAAAAGACTTTTAAAAAATCTTTGACAAGTTTTCACTACTCAGATCAGCTACTCCTCTGAAAGGGAAGACTGTTCACGCGAGCTGATCCTTCGTTATCTCATTTCTTCTGGAGCCAGTGTTCCTGAAAGGGCAAATGTTCACAGCACAAGGAGAGCAGGCATCAATCAGGGCCTGTTGATCCCAACTTATTTCTGCTTTGAAGGGGGGTGGGCCGGGGGGTGTGGGGGGTGCAGGGGCGGGGCGGGGAGGGGTGGGGGTGGGGGGGTGGTCAGGACTGCAGTAATAACTCGTCTACAGTACAGACTGTGTGAACTCCTCACCACCGAGGCATGCTGGGATATGCAGTTCTGGGCAAGTCTGCTGTTGGACTCCAGGTATAAGGGCCCAGCACAGTGTGTGTGTGTGTGTGTGTGAGACTGTAAGAGTGTATGACTGAATGAATGTGTATTAGTGGAGTGTACGACTGAATGAATGTGTGAATTTATGAATGTGGGAGTGCATGAATTTATGAATGTGTGGGTGTACCAGACTGGCACAGTACGCATGCTGGCCTGCAGTCAGATGTACGGATGGACGGAGGGATGGATGGATGGATGGATGGAGCACTGTGAAAGTAGCCTTTGAATGGACGGAATGCAACCCTTTCACACGCCCCTACTAGTGTGTGTTTTTCTTTTATATATTTTCTAATGATTTTTAAAGTGTTAAGGCAAAAGGTCTGTACGGGGGGGGCGAAACACAGAATGTCTATGCCACATATAATATTGCATATTTCAGCATTTGAAAATGTGCAGAAGTAAACGGATCAATATTTCCACTCTGCCTCGTTTCAGTCTTTCATTTCCATCCGAGTGATATTTCTGGAGTTTTAACCCTAACCCTAACCTTCCTCTGGAGTTGTCTCTGAGACACGCTTAGTGAGAGGGGTTTTAAACTGTTTATTATATCTGTGTTTTATTACATGCTTCATGCCATGGGATGGTTTTTAAATGGAGGCAGTGGAAGAGTAAGCAGCTGACCCACATGTGCCTTTAAAATAGAATGGGGGGGGGTCGAACCCCTGACTCCCTGCATCATACATCCATAATTTATCAAAATAACTGACATCTTCTGAACCTTCTGTTAAAATATAGAGATTATTTTCCATTTGAAAAGTCAACAGGAAGTGTTTTCAGAGACCGTGCGCGCCATTGGTCAGCTGTAGAATGCAAGCCTCTCTGGAGTCAGAATTGATCACCTGATTGGTTGATCTGCTTTTTTGAGGGCAGGAAGCTTTGCTCTGGTCTGTGACTGTTCATATAGACCACAGCTTGACCGCGGGGTTCATAAATAATGAACGTCTTAAAAATATGGTTGAGCCTCTCGTTCAAAAATGAGCCATCTTTTCATACTGAAAATTCTTTTTATTTAAATTTATCTTAGTCCCGCTGACATTTTAAAAAAATTGCTTTTTCAGGAGATCCACAGCTGAGAAGTGTATTGCAAAATACACCTCTTCCCTTTTGCAGTGAAGATGGCAGTTTTTAAGATATAGTTCTCTTCTTATTCCCCAAGGACAGACAAATTAAACACACAGCTTTGATTTTTACGTGTTATCTGTTTAAACAGCTGGGTTTTATGGGATCCCAGCGCACTGACCTCATGGTTCAGTCCTGGGTCACATGCTTGTTTGAAGAGTCGTAGCTCTTGGGAAGCAGGTGAAATTTAAAACAGTGCTATCAGATCTCACTAAGCAAAACATGCAATCACATAAAAGAAGGATTTTCCTCTTAGATCTTCTTGTTATGTTGCCAGCAGCCTGTGGGAATGGTACTGGTGTCTGAATGTAAAAATGATGTCAAGTAGTCATGTGATCCAGGTTTGATCAAACTCTCCTGCAGGTCTGCTGCCTCCTGAAAGCTGTGAATGTTTGTGTGTTCTTGTAACCTTGGTGAACTCGCTGTGCCATTGTCCTTAAAATCTTCTGAATCCAGTCAAGTTCATGAAAGCCTCAGTTGTAGCTGAAGTGTGGGGAGATAATGGAGCTGGATGAATCATCGCTGGCTGTGCTGCTGGTGTGAAGCATTAACATCACAGGCAAGGAAAGCGGGGGGGGGGGGGTAAAAGTTGAACGCGTCATATTTAGATGTTTACTCGGCTGTTTTAACACTCGCGGGACGGGTGCACTGTGTTCTCGTCTCAGTCACGTTCAAACTGTGACTGTGCACAACACAGCAAGTCGCGGTAAACACCCAAACTGGTGTTTGACTGCGCTTTCTGTGTGTTAATACTGCTTGACTGCGTTCTCCATGTAGAAATCCCTTCCTGTTCCTGAATGTTCTGTCTGTTACTGACCCCGTTCCCCTTTGCTGAGTCAGCAAAACAGTTTCGGATTCCAATATGGAGACTCTCCACAAAAAGATGCAACACCTGCTCTTACTCCATTATATTCTTCTTTTGTTCTTTGTCTGTTGTTCTTTTTTTTTGGGGGGGGCGTGCCTTCTCAGGCTAGCATTGATTGATTGCGTGTGATTTCTGTGACTAGCAGTAAAAGATTAAGTCTTACCCCCATTCTCCCGAAATCCTGACAAATATCCACGGGGTTAGTGAGAACAAGGAGGAAATGGAATTCTAAAATGGTGGATGGTTCCGGAACAAACCCCTTCCCGTCAGTCCTTGCTCATGTCCTGTCACGAGTCTGATGTGTTTTCCAGTGACGCACTTCAGTGTTCTTCAGGAACATGTTTCTTTTGTGCTGAAAAGAGGCTGCATTGTTGAACATTGAATCAATAGTGAAAGCACATGAAACCCGTTTAACTTAAATAGAGACATTCTTTTACAAATAGAAGATAAGCTGTGTTGTTCATATTTATATGAAACCAAATCTGAAAATGAAAGCTGTGTGTGTGTGTGTGTGTGTGTGTGTGTATGCATGCATCAGTAAGTTAACTCAGAGCACATTAGCACAGTGAAGGTGCTTGCCTCTGTATGAGGGTGTGTGTGTGTGTGTGTGTGTGTGTGTGTGCGTGCATCAGTGAGTTCACTCAGAGCACATTAGCACAGTGAAGGTGCTTGCCTCTGTATGAGGGTGTGATGGGTAATGTGACCTTTAAGTGACCTGCGGATGGAGAGGGAGGCTGTGTTCATCTGGTCCTCAGCTGACTTCTCCTGTCAGCATACAGCCAGGAAACACCAGTGTGCTGTGTGTTCCTTCTTTCAGAGAATACTCTACAACCCCCTCTTTTAGATGCTGTGTTCATCCCCCTCTTTTAGATGCTGTGTTCATCCCCCTCTTTTAGAGGCTGTGTTCATCCCCCTCTTTTAGATGCTGTGTTCATCCCCCTCTTTCAGATGCTGTGTTCATCCCCCTCTTTTAGAGACCGGCGTTCTTACTGCTCGCGGTGTCGCGGTGCTCTCATATCCAGAGACTGGCTTGACTGTTCACTGACTGACCCTGAGCTTCTGGTGCTTCCCACCATCGGTCATTTCGAGCCGAGCAGAACAAAAGTCAAAGTTCACTGCTGCTGATGATGCTGAATGCGTTGCACAGTCTCAACGTTGGTTCCTTTCACTTTTCTCTTCATTTTAATTGTTCATTTGCTGTTTCAGCTGCTCTTAAGCTCTGTGTCATGCGTATTGCTGCTCAGGAATAAGACAGTACCCCTTGAATGTGATGGTTTGCTTATATTGTACTATATGTTCCATAAAACTGTGCTTTCAACCTTTTTTTCTTTAGTGTCAGCGCACAGCCTGTCAGCTCACGTGGGTTTTATAATTAGTGTCATTACAGATAAAGAAACGTCTCTTAGCCAACGGGCCTCAAGCTCTGTACTTTTGCTTTTCCCTTTTGTTTCCATCAGTGTAACACAAAACTTCCCTAAAAGAACAAACGCTTGCCTGTTAGCACAGCGAGATGCTGAAAAAAGGGGCAGTCAAGAGATTTAATAAGATATTTCAGTTTTACTCTCAGTGTAAAATAACAATCTGGCACACAGATGAAGCTTTCCTTGTCTGACTGGTTTTGTGAAAGTCTTCTCGTCAGCAGACTCTAAACTCCAAAATCCCGTATCGGTGGGGCGGGCTGTTGTGTGAAGGTCACGTTTGTCACCTTGAGGACACGCCCACATCTCCCAATCTCTCCGATTAAATTACAGCAGGTTCTAAAAACTCAAAAATGCCGGAACCTGGTTTGATTAGAATATTAGCTTGTATCAGTATGTTTGGAAGAATCTCTATACTTTCAAATGTATATTAATCAATGTATTATGGTATATTGTCCATTATATTTATTCATTTGTTTGCAAATTGGTACCCAAATTCAAATGTGTAAAATTTATCTTTTAACACATCTTCTGTTTATGTACATTGAATAGCAGAAATATTCACTGTGAAAGGTCATTTGCCAGGAGTGTCACATGATGATTCAAAGGACCAAAGTTCAGCGCTCTGTTTTATCGTAAATGCCGTCATTTATACAAACTCACCTCTCATGGCCTGACTTTGGGGAAATTAGCAGCTTTCACCAAGTAAAATCTTTCAATCCGTGTACAGTTCATTAACTGCTGCACACGTCTGTTCATTTAAAGGCTTTTACACGTCCTTTATTTCACCCCAGTCAGAACCCTCTGGTGTTCATTTAATTAGTTCACTTAGCACAGCTATTTTTTCACATCGTATCCAAGCCATTATGACTGTTTGCTTGTGCGTCTAGTTTATTAGTCATCATTTAGTTGTAGTCAATTACCTTGTTACATGTTCAGCTCCAGCAGGAATGGGGACCAATCGGATCTTTGAAAATGTAAATGAATTACAGGCTCGGCTGCATCAAGAGATCCTGGAGTGGCGGAAAGATTTCTGGTTTTTGTTCCACCCAAATCACATCCCCCTCGATCAACCATAGAACTGAAACAGCTGTTAGGCTTGATGAACGTAGATGCTACATGTGTTCCACCATTCAGGAATATTCATGGTCAGACCTTAATAATCCGTCAAACTGCTGTCAAGTTCAGATGGGGATAAAAAAAACCGAACGTCTTTAGCAATCAGGGACCTTTTTTAAACCCCCTAGGCTACACAACCAGTACTGTACTTATAAGGCATATTAATCATAAATATAAATCACTCAAAATGTCATCAGAATTATCGAATGTCAGTTGTTCATAACATCTCATTGGACACACATTTTCACTGTGGAAGATTGATAATGTAAAGAAACACCGATGTCTGTATTTCTTCATAGTTTTTGACGAACTAAAGAAGGTCATTGCTGCTCTGAGCAAAACACAAACCTCAAAATCCAAGTTATTTACGAATGATAAATTATACAGTACAACAAAGCAATGACTCGATTCATTTTTTTAAATTTTTTAAACGTTAACCAATATTGTTAAGTGTGAGCGAATAATTCCCCTGCCTCTGGGTCTGTGACGGTGGAATGCGAGGTGTTTCTGGCAAATGCTCTCTGATTCTGCTGAGAAACTGGGTCATCACAAAGCCTGAGGTACTACACACAGTCCGGTGATTTCCCAGAGTGCTCTGAGAGGTCACGACATCCCCGGAATTCTCTCTGATAGGGCCGTTTGCCATGATCTAATAGGCGACTGAGGTGTGGAGGTGGTGATGACCTCTTTGAAATAAGACCTTGAGGAAATGGTAAATGGGCTGCATTTATATAGCGCTTTTATCCAAAGCGCTTTACAATTGATTGAGGAGAGCCTATCAGATAACACATCTCTATCTGTGTTCCTTCATCTGTTCACAACCTTGTATGAAGGTGTACTCCTGTTCTTCTTCTTTTGTTTCATTCAGGTGGTGCCCATGCCATAAGACAGGGGAATTTACAATATTAGAGATGATCACACAGTAGGTGTGCAGCTTCCTTTTGGTTGAGCACTTGGCTGTGTTTACTTGAGATTAGATGAGGTGTTTGATTAGGTGAGTGAGTGTGTGTGTGTGTGTGTGTGTGTCATCGTGGGTTATTTCTATATTCAGGGAAACAGCAGTACTTCCTTCTTTGTTCTTTCCTGAAAAGGAAGAGTGTTGTGTGTTTTCACACCGCCCTCCCCTTCCTCATCCTCACCCTCCCCCTCTTCCTCGTCTCATGGTAATGAAACCTTACTGTACTGCAGGCTTTCGAGTCTCTGATCCGGCCATGTTTGCTTATGTTTCATTAACGTTGTAAAAGTGTTTTCTGAACATGATGCAGAAACACGGAACCTTTCTTTCAGGGCGGCTGGATGACTTATCCAGCCAAGGCTCTGCTCCAGTGTGTGGATGGGCCCCATGGTCTGGTATCTGTTAAGGCTCTGCTCCAGTGTGTGGATGGGCCCCATGGTCTGGTATCTGTTAAGGCTCTGCTCCAGTGTGTGGATGGGCCCCATGGTCTGGTATCTGTTAAGGCTCTGCTCCAGTGTGTGGATGGGCCCCATGGTCTGGTATCTGTTAAGGCTCTGCTCCAGTGTGTAGATGGGCCCCATGGTCTGGTATCTGTTAAGGCTCTGCTCCAGTGTGTGGATGGGCCCAATGGTCTGGTATCTGATAAGGCTCTGCTCCAGTGTGTGGATGGGCCCAATGGTCTGGTATCTGATAAGGTTCTATTCCAGTGTGTGGATGGGCCCCATGGTCTGGTATCTGTTAAGGTTCTGTTCCAGTGTGTGGATGGGCCCCATGGTCTGGTATCTGCTAAGGCTCTGTTCCAGTGTGTGGATGGGCCCCATGGTCTGGTATCTGTTAAGGCTCTGTTCCAGTGTGTGGATGGGCCCCATGGTCTGGTGTCTGTTAAGGCTCTGCTCCAGTGTGTAGATGGGCCCCATGGTCTGGTATCTGTTAAGGCTCTGTTCAAGAGTGTGGATGGGCCCCATGGTCTGGTATCTGTTAAGGCTCTGTTCCAGTGTGTGGATGTGCCCCATGGTCTGGTATCTGTTAAGGCTCTGTTCCAGTGTGTGGATGGACCCCATGGCCTGGTACCTGTTAAGGCTCTGTTCCAGTGTGTGGGTGGGCCCCATGGTCTGGTATCTGTTAAGGCTCTGTTCCAGTGTGTGGATGGACCCCATGGCCTGGTACCTGTTAAGGCTCTGTTCCAGTGTGTGGGTGGGCCCCATGGTCTGGTATCTGTTAAGGCTCTGTTCCAGTGGGTGGATGGGCCCCATGGTCTGGTATCTGTCAAGGCCCTGTTCCAGTGTGTGAATCTGGTATTTAATTTTTTGTTGTTTGTTTTAAAATGTTCTGAGGCATGTATGTGTCTTTCATCTCTGGCTTGTTTCTCAAGCTGAAACTACAAGCAAACATGCCAACTGGAATACAGAAAAAAGGGAGAAAAGAATGCATTATGGGAAATCACCAGAAAATATATACAATATATTAGTCATAAAACCATCAGGAAGTATTTCATATATATCAGTGATGGCTCATGAGCTTGACATAGCAGAGGCAGAAACTTTTAACTCAAAATGTTTCTCAATCTGTTACCATTTGATTTGCTTGGTTAACAAATCAGGCAATTTGGTCTCTGATTTCTAATGTGTGCCAGTCAGTTCTAATAATCATATATTCTCTCTTTATAATGAAATTGTGCATTTTCCCCTTGTTAGAATGGTTAGATTAATTAATCTGCTCAAATTCTGTAGTTTACAATCCCATTTACATTTTTAAGGAGTAGTTTCATTTCACTCAATCCTCAATGCTTTTTCTATATGCATTTTTCAGTATAATTGACCTCAGCAACCCATACAAAGTGCAGATATAAAACAATATCCATCCACATGTTGTAGTTCATGCATAGAAACAAAAATCATGAATAGTGGTTTCTTGTAAGACGTTACGAGTTAATAGTGATGTGTACAGACAAACGCTCATAGAATGCTTAGAGCGCAAAAAAGTGTCATGTGATCTGCGCGTGTTTCTGCTGACGGCTGCGAGCCCGTCTCCTCCTTCGGCCAATAGAAAGAGCGCTGTTCGTTTCCTCTTTGGCCCCGTGCACCGAAGAGGCGAGACTGATGATTAATGACTTAACGGCTTTCTCCCCGCTTCTGAAACTATGTCGAAGGTGGTGATGATCTTCGGGAATTTCACGCTGCCCTTTGTTTCAGCCGGCGGGGTTGTTTTTATTTACGGCATTTTCCCGGCTTCAGAATAAAAGGGGCGGAGTCCTTTTAACTGCTGCGGAAGAAACGGGGTGGAGTCACTGTTGTTGTGCTGTTTCACGTTAGCATTACAGTACTGTAGGTTTTACACTGTGCAGTAACGTAATATTTGCAATGATCAACGATACGTTTTTTTTAAATCAAAATGTACAAACAAAGTACGCTGGGTTTTAACGCAGTTCAGTTTAAATTTAGTCCAACAGGGATCACACGTCAACTGTAAGTGTAAGACGGACTCTGTGAGAGTTGATTTAATACGGGTTACACGGTATCGTGTTTTATCAATACGGTTCCCACGGTCCTCGGAAATTCCACCGTCCTCTCCCGCTTTTCCCCCTCTCTCTCGCGGCTCTTTACCTGCCCTGCTCACAAACCACTTCCCACAACTTCCTGTTCTGCAGCCGCCTTGAGGAAGTCCGTTCAGGACTATTTGGTCGCGCGCTCCAGTGCCATCTCTGGAAATAACGCACTTTAGCACTTAGAATTCCACTTGGGCGTGTGTCCTCCCGTGACAGCACTGATTGATGACTTCACTTAACCGTTCATTAGAATGGACAGCCAGAAACCACGCCTCCAAAAATCATCCTATGTGTCCAAATTGCAGTCCCATTTTATTGCGTGTCAGGTTATCTTTTCATCCAATTTTAACAATTAGAATAGAACTTTATTTTACCCGGAGCAACTTTGGTTGTGGTATCAGTTATGTAATGTACAATAGAAACAGTAGAAAGGCAGATCAAATTTTGTGACACACACAACACAACTGATAAAAACGTGACAGCAGACAGCATATTAAACATGACAGCGTAAGAATCCCCAGCAGACACAGAAACAAAATAAATGCATTTTCTGAATAAATTTCACCTGCTTTATGATTAAGATCAGTGGTGGTTGATGATGATGATGATTATGATGATGAGGCGGTAACAGTTTAAATATCTGACATCATCATAAGGATTCATCTGTGTCATGTGTTACTTTGACAGATGTTTCAGTAAAATATGACTGAATAAAGAACATTTTATTTAAAATAACAGCATGCCATTTATTTGATTACTTCCCTCTTAAGCGTCACTGCTTAAGGACAGCTAATCCAGTGATTTACTGGGGTGAATCAGAGCCGCTTAACTGCGTCAATTATACGTGTGTGGAAATGTAAACAATGGCTTTATGCTTTAATTTCCGCAACATTTAATCATCTGGTCTAATAATATGCCCTCACTCTTTTGGATGGTATGCTCATTTAGATTTTTATATATTTGATTTTGATTGATGAAAAAAAAAAAAAAACAATTTTTAAACTTTTAACTTTTATTACAAAGAGAGTGAGAACCAGAGACATTTCTGAAATTTGAAGAGTAAAGATCAAGTAAAGATCATTTCCAGTGGTATTAATTCCCGTTGTAGTCCATTGTTTCATGAAGCACACTGAGTGCTGTCAGTGTCACAGCAGTTCCTCAACCTGCTGGACTTTTTGCTGCTTGGGATTTTTTTCCCTGGCACTTCTCTTCGCATATAAGAGGCCAAACTTTCAGTCAAGAACCAAAACCTGAGAGGGAACTCAGTAAACACCAGAATAAAAAGCTCCATGAAGGTAAGCTGTACAGAAATGTGAACATCGCTAACGCGGGTCATCGCTGTTGTTGATAAAGATACAAGCATACAAAATTAGTGCTACATGTTAGTGTTCACAGATATTGTTAAAGTACTGTACCATTTAGGTTAGGTATTAAAGTTTTAAAGTTCCCTGATTCTCAAAAATGCTTCAGGATGTCTGACATGAAACTTTTTCTATTGAAATTGATTAAAAATAACTGGTATTGTTTGAGGAATTTGAATAAACTGTGGTGATCATTTATTTATCAGTTTGCAGTATATGTATTCTTTGAGGAGAACTGTATTTATGGGATCGAATTCAACAAAAACAGACATGAAATAGTCAATACCATAATATAACATAAAATCCATTTAATGCCATAAAGTTATATTTATTTTTCTCAAAGTCTTTAATAGAGATGGGGAGAGTAAGTATTCCTCTGTACATTATACTAGTACATTTACCAGAATTATTTTTCATTTCAAAATTACATTTTTGGGAAAGTGGTGCTGAAGAGCAATGTCACAGATTGAAGTGCAAATAACTAGCTTTAATCAAGCGAGAGACAGCCGAAATTAGGCCTGTCTGCGGGGTTTGTTTGAAATCTGAACTTGTTTATTTTTTATTTTTTAATCAGATGAATTTGTGTTTATTCTGCCTCGTCTTCCTCCTCCTCGTCTTCCTCATTCTTCAGTCTGTGACGGGGGCGGGGAGCTACAACTACACGCTTAAACCCAACGGTAAACTGTCTGCCCTGCTTCCGCATCTGTCCGTCTATCCAGTGCGTGTGTTTGCTTTCCTCTGTGGCATTAGGCAGGCCGTGACTGTGAACCTTATTTTTTTCTGAATGCTCCACTGTCCCATAAGGAGGGGTGGGGTGGGGGGGGGGGGTGGTTAGGATGATTCCAAGGGCCCTGACTGACAGGGGCCCTCAAAATCATTATTATTGTTAATAATGTTATTATATTACATTGCATTTATTGGGCAGATGCTTTCATCCAACGCGCCATACATAAAAGAATGCAGGCGCCATTTTAGCATTTCGAATAGGATGGGATTCACAGCCCAATGGATTAGCAGTCCATCACCTTAACCACTCAGCTACCTCATCTTCATGTTAGTTCTTGTTGTTGTTATTATTATTATTATTATTATTATTATTATTATTATTATTATTGTTATTATTATTATTATTATTGTTGTTGTTGTTGTTGTTGTTGGTATCATTATTATTGTTGTTATTATTATAATTATTATTATTATTATATTCATATTATAATTATTTTTGCACGCTGTAGTCCTGGTGGTGGTCCCAGCGATGGGCAGCTCTACTGTCCAGGTGACCCTGCAGTGCGGGGAATCGTACGCGCACGGCGACGTCGTCTGGAGGATCAAAGGCAGGGAGGTTGCCCATGGCAACCAGGTGAACATCATCGTGGAGGAGATGCTGGGCGGGAACTACACCTGCCACGCCCGCTCCGGGGCTCTGCTGAACCACACCCTGGTGCTGGTTCAGGCCGTCCACAAGAGGATCCTGGACAGGTCACCTGACTCAGGTACTCCGAGCAGGAGAGGGATCACACCTGCACCTGCACCTGCACCTGCACCTGCACCTACAGCACAGCCTGAGTCTAAGCTCTGCTTTGCATTCTAAACAACCAGAACAACATGAGCTCTGATTCTGCGTTTGAGTGTACCCTTTTCATTATGACTGTGATTATGATGATGAAAATGACAATGGTAACAATGACAATATTATTATTATTATTATTATTATTTTCATCATCAGGTAGTAGTATCATCATAACAGGCAGTGCACTCGAAGAGTAACTGCCCAGAGATCAGTGTTGTGACTGACCCGAGGTTTGTGTCTGTCTGTCTGTCTGTCTTTGCCCAGAGTACATTCACTGTCTATCGAAAAACTACAGCGGAGTGTTTCAGTGCTCCTGGACGTGGAGCCGGACCAGGAAGGGAGACCTGCTGCTGGTGACTGCGGCTCGGTAGGGGAACGCTGCTAAAGCTAGCCGCTGTACATCGGCACCGTGGCCCAAATCGCTGCCGTAAAACGCCTGTTACTGACGGGGCCGTTAGCTGAATCCAGACCGGCGCAGCTTCATGGAAATATTATTTCTAAAAACATTCTGGGTTTTACAGCAGTTTTCCTCAGTCCTCCAGCCCAAACCAGCTCAAGCTGGTCAAAATCTTTTAGCCGGGCAACCAGCTGTTCACCAGCTGACCAGCCTACAGTCAGCTAGCCCACCAGTTTGGCCCGCTTAACCAGTATCGACTAATTTTGTCCTGCTACAGACCGGTTCTGACCAGCTAGAAGTGTTGAAAACACATCTTAAACCAGCTTAGAATCCCAGCTGGTCTTAGCTGGAACTTTCAGCAGGGTACTGAATAAACCAAGAATCCTAAATAACAGTAATTGTCAAAAACAGCGGCAATGTTTTTGTGTTACTGATAAATAAGAACATCTACAGTTTGTGTAGCCGCCTTGTTACAGATTCAGAAGGCAATACACAAATGTAACAACATAACTACAGTGTGGCAATACATTACTGCTAACCACGTTCAGTTATGAAGTATCCAGATTGGGGGTTTATGTTTGTAATTTGAAAAAGTCTAGTCTTTAACTCCAAGCCCAAACAAAACACTATTGTTATTGCACAAGTGGACTAAGGACGGTGGCAGTTTCATTTAAAGTGAAACTGCTTAGTTGTTTTTGTGCAGATTGGTGAAACTCTATGAGACTGAAAGGTTGAGGTTTTGTGCAGATTGGTGAAACTCCACAGGACTGAGAGATTGATTTGTTCCCATTGACAGCTCCACAGCAGAGATCACCTGCTCTCTGGATCCAAGCGGACATTCCATCACCTGCCGCGACCCCGCCCACTGCCCGTACAGCGAAGAGATCGAACGCATCAAACTGGCGGTGTACGTTAAGAACGAGTTCCGCATGGAGAAGTACACCCAGGCTTTCTACATAGCAGAGATAGGTGAGGGAACGAACGCCGCGGACGACATTCATACATACTGAATATTCTGAATATGACACGATTTCATTTGTAATAATACCAGGACATAGATCTCGTCTCAGCTTGGGGGGGACAGCAAACGGGATGCTGATGTCACAATCACTACTGCTAGTTGAAAGCCATGGAGTTCTAGAACTCTGACTTGAAATTTTGAAAAAGGAAATCCAAAAAAACCTGCTCTCTAAATGATTAAAAGAATCTCTTAAACACCCCCAGGAGCTGCACGGGGAAATAAGGAACCCTCGCTCTCTGTTTTACTCAGACGGTGTCACGTGATTCGTAATACCGTAAAAGGCTTTCCTTCGTGCTCATGCTGCCCACTTGGATCCCTGAATAAAAGCCTGCAGCCCTTCGTAAAAATCCAGAAGCATTAGCGAACGAATGCTGCTGTGTGCCTACCGGACGTTCTAAATGCACTGCCTCCATAAACAAACATTCCACACTGCGGCTTCCCCCTGACCAGTCTATGGGGAAACACTCTTCTGGTCACAGAGCCTGAATAATGCCTCTCCCACACGACAGATACCACCAAAATCTGATGAGCTCGGTCTGACGCACACGGGTAGGGGTCAAGGGTCAAGGGTCAAGGCATGAACACTGAGCCTCTTCTCCTGTTTCCCTAGTGAAACCGGACAGGATCACAGTCACTAAAGTGGACAGGAACACCTTTGAGTGGGGGTACCCTGACACCTGGAGCACCCCGGACTCCTACTTCCCGCTCACCTTTCAGGTGAAGGTGATCCCGCGGAAGCAGAGGTGTGACTGCGAGTGCCTGGCGCGGAGGAGCGGGAAGATAGAGGTACGGCCCAGCGGGACCCCTCCCCCACCCCGCCGGGGAATCAGAGGGGCTGGGGGACTCAGAGTGGGGCTGGGGACCTCTCGGGGTGAGGGTGCCGCACGCTAATTTGTTTTTGTTTTTGTTTTTGTGATTTCTCTCGCTCTGTCTGCGCAGCTGCACACCACGCAGAGCCGGCAGTGGCCAGTGAGAGAAGGCTTCCTGTTCTGTGTGCGAGCGCAGGACGCCCTGTGCAACTCCTTCTGGAGCGACTGGAGCCGCGTTGGGTGAGTGAGTGTGTGTGTGTGTGTGTGTGTGAGAGAGAGAGTGTGTGTGTGTGTGTGCAGCTTGTGTTTCTTTATCTAAATGTTTTTAGGAATTGTGTTTTTACAGGAGTAGAGTGTGCATGCTTTGTATTTATGAATAACTCGGCCACTTCCCTTGTGCCTAATGTTTAACGCAAAATCAAATCATTATTTTCAGCAAAAACCTTCCTGCGCATTTCAACAGTACATCAGACGCTGGGACTTCAGCAGCACAAAATAAGAGAAACAGAAAGAAAAACCGAAAACAAAAAGGAAATCATAAGTAAGTGGAATTTTATTATTATTATTATTATTATTATTATTATTATTATTATTATTATTATTATTATTATTATTATTATTATTATTATTATTATTGGGGATAGTAGCGGTAGTAGTATTATTATTTTGTTGTTGCTTTTAATTTGTTGAACTTATTAATAAGAATATTTTATGTAATTTTCTCTCTTTTCTCATTTTTATTTGAAGGAAAAGAAGAAACAGAATATAGAAGAATGAATAGCCAGAGCTGCCTGCACTTATAACAGAGATGATGTGGCCGACTGCCACGCCCAGAGATTTCTAAATTGACAGACGGAATTATTGTTTTTATGAAATATGTTTCATTCATGTCTTTACGTTGCCTTGGTGACATCAGACAGAATTCAAAGTGTGTCACAGATTAGAATCTGCCGCTCAAAATGGTCACTAAAAGGCCCTCAAACTTGCACTGAGAAATAAGCTAAAATAAGATACGTTTTTGATTTAAGTATCTGTACCTCTGTACAGGGGTTTTGTTCCCCTGTTTCAATATTTTAATGTAATAACCATTAAGTTATTAACTTGTCTATTTATTGCTTTTGAATGACGCTGTGAATATTTAAAATATTATGAAAATGTTTAGACTGAATATGCAGAACATTGAAACTTGAAATTGAAACTTTGAAAAGCTTTGGGTTTTAACTTCCTGTTGATGTGCTGCTGTTTTAAATATAATAAATTCTTTAATAACAGCAATCTGATGGTTACTGAGTAATAATTTTTTTCATTTTTTGTGAAGATGTAAAAAATTCACTACATTGAAGGCATAGGTTTCGGGTTCAGGTTCAGGTTTCAGGTTCAGGTTACTTTATTTGTACCCGTAGGTAGATTTGGTTTGCAGTAGAGTCATCCATCTTGACACAATTTAAAAACAACACAGATAGTAGACAAACATAATTAAATAAAATAGATAAAATAAATAAAAGTACTAAATAAAATTCCAATCATTACTAAAACCATTAAAACTAAAGATAAAATAAATAGATAAAATATCAATCTGTGCAATGTTGCTATGACTTGTTCATCTGAGCTGCTGGAACAAAGCTATTAGGTTTCTACAGGTTTAGTCTCTTTTGATATATCTTTCAAAAGTGTCATTCCACTTTTTTCACAGTTTAAAATGAGTGAGTTTGACCCAAATTGAACACAAGGGTCAATAAGCAGTGCCTACTATAGGCCTACTGTTTGTCCATAGTTCAGATCTGCTCACTAAATCACATAAAAATTATGATTAAAAGGGTAAAAGTGAGTTATAACCTTTTTTTTTTTTTTACACATTGCTGTAGACCAGATCTGTTGCAGTCATTCGGTAGAAACTTATGCTGTGGCAGTTTGTTTTCCCATCACTAGAGGGCGCACTAGAGTTTCTACTGTCCAAGCCTGCAGGTGACTGACATATTGTACGAACCATAACGATAGAATATGTCCGGGTGTGTAAGTCAGAATGGGCCCAGCTGTGCGTTTTCCGCTCCACACCTGTTCTTCCGGATGGTTCTGAGAAAGGGTCACATGACCTGCCGAAACTGCACTCGCAGTCAGTGGAAAGCACGGCCGACAGAAGCATTTTCCTCACAGCAAAGCAGCACATGCCTGTGCATCAGGCTGCTGAAGACGTGCACGTGATCTTCCTGGCGTGCGCGGTCCTCCACGTGCTGCCGTATCTGTGCAAGACACACGGCTGCAGAAGAACGTTAATAACAGCCGTGATCACGCAGCGCAGCGTACAGACCTACATGTGTGCGCTCAGCCCAGCGACGCCCTGCAGACCGGCCCCCTGTATGTCTGTGCGCTCAGCCCAGCGACGCTCTGCAGACCGGCCCCCTGCATGTCTGTGTGCTCACCCCCTAAATCCCCCAGGGGCGCGTGCTTTTCGACTGAGGACTCAGCTGTTCGGCTGGAAGGCAAACAGACTCGGGTGCAATGCGTCGTTTCTGAGGCTCTAAGTAGACCCATTTACCTGTCGGCTTTAACACGCTGTATTTATGTTCATCTGCATTCGCTGACAGATTAGAGCTGCCATAGTGCTGAACAATATCCTGTGCTTTCTGATGTGATCTTGCATTTACATGAGATGGCATTCATGTGCCTTACATCTGAATAAATCTGGATTTGCAAGGCTGGATTTAAATCCTGCTCCTTGAGACAGGAGCTGTGAGATGTTTACGGTGTTGGCCCAGATACTACCTAGACACGCTGTGGCACCTGCTTCAGGAGGAGGAGTAGAGGAGGTGCAGCATGCCTGGGGCAGGAGGAGGAGTAGAGGAGGTGCAGCATGCCTGGGGCAGGAGGAGGAGTAGAGGAGGTGCAGCATGCCTGGGGCAGGAGGAGGAGTAGAGGAGGTGCAGCATGCCTGGGGCAGGAGGAGGAGTTGAGGAGGAGCAGAATGTCTGCTGCAGGAGGAGGAGTTGAGGAGGTGCAGCATGCCTGGGGCAGGAGGAGGAGTAGAGGAGGTGCAGCATGCCTGGGGCAGGAGGAGGAGTAGAGGAGGTGCAGCATGCCTGGGGCAGGAGGAGGAGTAGAGGAGGTGCAGCATGCCTGGGGCAGGAGGAGGAGTTGAGGAGGAGCAGAATGTCTGCTGAAGGAGGAGAAGCAGGTGGATGTGTCTGTGTTGTTTGTGTTTATTGCCTGTACTAGTGGCTCTTATTAGAGGGATTCTCTGCTTGCATTTCTCAGCCTGCTTTACTCTGGAATTAGACTCAAACTGAGACTAAGACTGAGACTTGTGGCCATTTCCCCAGTGTTACACCAGCCACCTGAAAGATCACCTATCACCGTGCGGTGGGGAATGTACAGGGAAACTATATCTATAGGGGCTGTGTGAGGGGGTTTTAAATTAACATTCTGGCATTCACCTTACCAGTGCAGATGAACAATACTATACTGGTCTAAACAGTGTCATGCATTGATGACAGTGTACCGGCAGTGTAGTAATGACCAGTGTCATTGTCCACTATTGTCATAGTTTATTTATGAGGTTGAATATTTGGCTGAGGTCTTGGGGATCTTTCATTGCTATTAAATATATTTTACATACGTTGAACAATATTTACTGAGGAATGAATTCTCTACCTCGACTGTGACTGGCAGCTGTGAGATTTGGGCAGATGCAAGTGAGATTAATAACGAAACTTTGCCTTCCAAAAATACAAAATATATATCCTCCTAAGGCAATTCATTTTTGTCTCATGTAGGGGACATGAGTCTTATGTAGTATATTCTACTATGCTGAAATCTACATTACAAGAGACATTCAATAAAAATAAAACAATGTTTGAAGAGTGTGTTTTCTGGAATAGCCAGAGCTGGTGTATGTGACCGAGCAAGCAAACAGAAGTGACACAAACGTCCGACCATATGCATGGAAACTCCTAGAGTGAGCCAAAATGGCGACCGCGCTGGAGCCGTGTGCTGCATGCAGTACTCCAGGGCAGTGAAGTGCATCCTCCTTTAGGCAGACCAGCCACAGAACACTTCCTCATTACTGAGAGTGGCTCTTATGATGACACCATCTCCAGAGGCTCAGTGATGACACCACTTCCCGCTCCTCAACGCCAAAGTTTCAAAACAAGCTAACAGAGAAATATCCCTCAAAAATGTGACTAAAATCATGTGCCAAGTTTAACACCAGTTTATAAAAGTAAGGTAGAGGAAATGCAATGAGGGAGAGTACATCCAGAAATGTTTACAGAATTTTTTAATGTTATCAACAGTGATGGAAAATCCAGGTTTAGAAAGTAAAAATTTTCTCCAGTATTTTGTCCCAATCACCCGGATTTGCTAATTAGAACTAATTAGTGAAATGAGCAGGCTGGGTTTGTGGATGGGAGAAGGACATGGCAGGACTTTTACTTTCTGACCACTGGACTTTCCACCTCTCGTTCTCAAAGCCTCACTTTCCCATTAGGGACGACCCCTCCAGTGCTGCCATTTTCACACCTTCTTTTTGTTTTTGTTATCGGTGTCCCATGTTGGTCAGAACATGTTGAATTCCCACCATAAAGTGGAATGTCCAATGAGCTATTTGCTATTTGCTATTTTAACCGCAACCACGTTCAGGCATAATCCCCACTGCCGATGTGGAAGAGTGCAGATATCTGGGGTTCTCCTCCGAAATGCGCCAGATGGGGGGTGGGGGGCTGGGGGGACGGACCCCTGTCTACCGGCCACAATCAGCAGTGGGGCGGTCCGTATTTGATCTGACACCGTGGGACACAGCCCTGCACCACCGGAAGTCAACGAGCCACCCAGCAACCTAGTTTTCAGGCTTTCCTGTAGTCGCCAACTGATGTTTTAAAAAAACCTGCCACAGGGTGGCGCCAAATCGCAACGTACCGAAGAACGCACGGCTGGTAACCAACAGAACGGATGATTTCATATAGTTTTTCATATTTTCCAGTTTGAATGCCATGATAACCCCCGGAATTCATAGAGTAGCCACGTTGTTTTGGAAATTATGTAATCTTTCAATCACTGAAAAATCAGATTTTTTTGTTTGAATGTTTATTAGAATTCTCCTAATTTTTTTGATTTTCATTAGATTTGTCTGTCCTGCAGGGGGCAATGTTACTAATACTTACTGGGTTCATGGGCATAGGTTACACGAAGGATTTTTTTAATTTAAAAAAAAAAAAATCTCACTATTAACCTGCGCTATGTACAATCTCGAACTGTGACTTTTTTTCTCAATGTAGTTCTTTTTCTCATTTATGTTTCCCTCTCCATTTTGGAATTGTCAAATTGGTGCCAAATGTGAAATAATGTCTGAGATGATTTCATTGACCCTGGACTGCATTTATATAGCGCTTTTTTAACCCTAACTAAAAGGGTCAGTCTAGTGCACGCCTGCTGTTCATCCGAATCATTTAATTTTTAATTTGAACACACATTGATGTGCAAACTGTCCTCGGGCTCACATTAGGAGCTAATACTGCGAAATTTAGTTCTAACGGCTCTCTTGCTTTCTTTAACGGTACAGAAGGACATTAAAATGTATGAGTTTAAGGGACCCGAGCCTTGAGACAGCGTCGAGCGAGTGGAATGCTAATTAGAAAGTGTGCGGAGGTCTAAAGAGCGATGATAAGACTCAAGAGGCTCAGAAGTATAGCCGTGGGCCTGGTTCCGTTCAGTACATCTCACTGAAGACAGTACGCTGTGCTGAGCTAAGAAACTAATCACTAGTTAAATATATGTAATATATTACAGCAGGGCCGTGCACAGACTGTTCCACGTGTGCTGACGGGAAATTCTGAAATATCAGAATGTCTTTGAGAATTCTGAAATTCTCAAAGACATGCATGTTAGGTGCACTCCTGCAGTTGCCCTTGACCAAGGCACTGGCCTCAGAACTGGAGTTGGTCCCCGGGCGCTGCACTGTGGCTGCCCACTGCTCCTAAGTAACTACGATGGGTCAAAATGCAGAGGACAAATTACCCCACGGGGTTCAATAAAGTATGTCTTTATCTGTTAGGAGGGCATACGCCGAAAATTTTCAACCACCGCTCAAACCTTTCAGCCATCCTAAAAGAGATTATATTATAATAAAGAGAATAATTAATAATAAACCGCTGCAGCCAAAGGCAGCACCTTTGCTGTCTTGGGGCAGGAGGCATATGCTTCATGCTTAATTATCTGTCACTCGATGACGCCTGATAATCTGATTTCTCTCACCTTCATGAAAATTAGACCATACGAAAAAGGTGTCGGTACGTCTGATGTGCATATGTGGGATTGTAAGGCATTCGTCACGGGTTCGTCAATCACCAAATCTGAGCGCAGTACAACACAACATTTACGGGATATTCTGGAATATTCGTTCCCACCAAATCCGTGTAATCTGACTGACTTCCATATTTATTACATTCTTTAACACACTACAGGTACTACCGGAGAGGCAGTGAAATATTATTCAGAAGTGTCAATTTTTGTGGGCACAGAATACATTAAATAGAACATATTTGGGTCCTTTTCAGTCGAAGCCAGTGTTTGCATACCAACACATCCCCAAAGAGCAAGGAATATTTTCTATGATGTATGGGAGATTAACCTGTTAAAACTTAATGTTCACTACAGGTAATTTGTGTAAAAACAAATTATATATAATAAGTAATAGAGCATATGCATATTAACAGAAATGTAAGCGAGTCATAACACGTCGTCATTTATTCTGTGGGTGAAGGAGAGTTGCTATGATCTGCGGTCAATCGCGCGTCTGCTGTAATCCGCTCACACACACACACAAACACGCGCGCACACACACACATGCTCAGTGCAGTCCCGAGAGCGGCGTCCGTAATGGCTGCTCGACTCTCACTCTCCTCGGCGGAAACTGAATCACTGTCCAGACCCAAAATTCGGGTTCGCCTGAATTAAAATGGTTGATTACCGACCGGACAAGCTCGGAGAAAGCAAAATAAACGGAGTGAAGTGAGTCTTAACCAAGCAGGTATGTGTATTTTTTCCTCGATATAGCACGATGGTGTAGCATCGGCAACAAGCCTATCCTTTTCCAGCATCGGCATCGTTTTGTCTGATTGCACGCTCTCTTTCTCGGCTGGCACAGGGACAAGAACGCGTAGCGTTAGCGCTTGGTTACCGCAGTTCAATTCGGCATCTTTTGGGGGGAAATAAAGTAACTTATGAGTCAGTTTGTTGTTTTGTTTCTAGTTTCGGATTTGATTTGTTCGTCGTCTTCTTAGCCTCTGCTAGCTACAAGTGCTGCACCGTTACACTGGCTAGTTTTCAAGCCACCTGATCCAGGGATTGGCGAGTATCTGCCCACTAACCTGTGTTGCGATCAGTTTGCTGCATGTAGCGCAGATCATGATGTTAATCTATCTGTTCGTGGGCTGTTTTCTGTTCCGCTTGCTAGCTAATGTAGACCTTTACTTATACCTTTATGTTTATATAACGACCGCTTGTTTACGTGTTTGTCGGTTGCAGGTTGCAGTCTTATGACCGGTTGCACATTTCTGTTCATGGTGAAGATTGTAAATTGATTGAATGAATGATGGGTGTGTGTAGCTGGCTAGCATTCGCTATCAAACTAGTTAACTGACCCTGCTAACTAGGCGGAGCATGTTTTATTTTCTCTTTTCCCCAATACATCACAGAGCTGTGGTAAAGCTTTGTAAGCCCTTGGGCAAAGCAGTGTTTAAAGTAGCTAGCTCTGTCAGCTAACGCTAGCCGCTGACCAGCTCAGGTTAACGCTGGCGCAATGCATTTTCAATTAGCGCGGGGTTACTACCGGTCACCGCGTGCTGTGCTTAATAAAGCCAAACGCAAAGATTTAACTTCACTAATCGCTAAAGAGCCCGACAACACGGAGTACGGGCTGTTGTGTGTGACATGATATGATAGTTTGCAAAGCATCAATGTTTGCTTTCTTTTGTTTGTTTGTTTTATCACCTGCAATTGTTGCGCCGATGCCGAAGGCCCTGATATCCTTCTTTCAGTAATAAATAGCAAACAGGTTAATGGTAACATCTCCTAGTTAGTCATGTTGTTTACCAAACTACAGATATGTGTAATTTGGTTGAAATGTATTTCACTTTATCTTTCGTTAGAAGCAGTTGCCCGCCTGCCCGATTCTGCGCGGCCCAGCCTGTTTAACAGCGATGCGCTCGTGCCTGTGTGGGGTCAGAGAGTTGAAGTGTATGTTAAATTGACCTGAATACCTTTTTGTTAATGGAGCTGTAACTCCAGATTAATGCTGACTGTTGAGTTTGCTCTATCACTGCGTAAAGAGAGTTTCCATCCACGTACAGAGTAACCAGCTGCTTAGGCGAGCAACAAGTTCTGCCACGACTTCTGATAAGTGTGTGTGCTTTGGGTTGTGGGGGGATAAAATGTACAATTTATTGTAAGTGTCGGTTATTATGTTTTATTCTTTCAAAGCATCATGTCAACATTTCAACTTGATGTCAACTTTGTGGTCAGTGATGTAAGCTTCACAGTGCAGTGTTATTTCGCGTGTGGAAAAACAACGCTATCTGAGTTCCATTAGCTGTAAACAGTGGTATTGGGGAAGAGCGAGAGAATCGGTAGATTTCCACTGACAACTAGCCTAGTTCGAGATTTAGCCCTGCTGAAAGAGCCTAGATTCGTGGCTTGAGGATTCCCGTTTGATTTGAGTGAGATTCCGCCGTGTCCGTACGTGTTCCTGCTTTCAATGTAAACACTGCCCTTGTCCTCAAATGGGATACGAGCCTCATTAATTCACTGCTCGCGGAGAGCAGAGAATTTAGCGGCCGCTGTCAGATGAACACTTGGCTTGGTTTCTTGTTACATACCACCTGACCAAGCTCACTGACCAGGTGATAGCCTCTGAATTGCAAATAAGAGCATTTATTCCACTATCTGTCGCCTCTATTTGGGTTTAGATCTGTCTCCGCTATTCAGCGGCGGAGAAATTAAACCGCTAATAGGCTAACAGCCGTTTTTCCATTAGCGGTACATTTTGAATTCTCGCGGATCTGGGGGTGATTGTGTGCGCGGCGCGTGATTGGGATCCTCTGCCTGCCTGCCCGCAGCAGCCCGTTGCCATGGCGCTGAAGGAGAGGGTGGAGGCGGTGCTGAACGTGGGGCTGCGCGTGCCCAGCATCATGCTGCTGGACGTGCTGTACCGCTGGGACGTCAGCTCCTTCTTCCAGAAGATCCAGCGTAGCAGCCTCAGCAACAACCCCCTCTTCCAGTACAAGTACCTGGCCCTCTACCTGCACTACGTGGGTGAGTACACCTCTTCCTGCTCTGTACCTCACCTATACCTGCCTTACACCTCCTCCCTACCTGCACTATGTGGGTGAGTACACCTATACCTGCACTATGTGGGTCAGCACACCAATACCTGCCCTCTACCTGCACTCTGTGGGTGAGTACACCTATACCTGCACCCTGTGGGTGAGTACACCTTCTGTACCTGCCCTATACCTCACCTATACCTGTCCTCCACCTACACTACACTCACGCTTAGAGCTGCTGGGGGGGGAGGGTTGGTGGGTGGGTTTAGAACACGACTCACAGCCAGAGAACCTGCAGCAGCCACAGATACTTGAGTGAGACGCAGGCTATAACTGTGTGTGTGCGTGTGTGTGCGCGCGTGCGTGCGTGTGTGTGTGCACGTGCGTGCGTGCGAATGCATGAGTCTGCGTGCACGAGTGCATGTGTGTGTGTGCACGTGCGTGCGTGCGTGCATGCGTGCGAATGTATGAGTCTGCGTGCACGAGTGCATGTGTGTGTGTGCACACCCCACACTTCCTCTTCCTCACTTTGGTGGCAGCGAGAGGACAGGAGAGGAAGTAGTCATCGCTGCCGCTGTGTGATGAGAGAGAGAAGCTCCTGTGTGTGTTTTTGCCTCTTGAAAAACCGCATTATTAAAAAGGATTCTGAAACCCAGGGCCGTCGGCTGCTCGAACACAGAAGACATCGGCCATCTGTGTTTGGCCCTTAGGGCCCCTACTCATCCTTTTTAAAGAGGC